>NC_072455.1:9301914-9516694 GCF_027596085.1 Anoplopoma fimbria
CGTTGAAGATTAAAATTAAGCAAAGGGATTCTTCCCATGTTACCATTTTTATGAAGTGCCAATCAAAGTGGAGAAAGCAAAATTATTATTAAGTATACGAAAAAAACAATATCACAATAGCCGTCGTCTTTAAGGGCCTGCTCATGATAACATGTCTGGAGTGTTTGGAAACCAATTGTTTTTATTTTCTCTCTTCAACACTAAAGAATTTTCTGTCGCTTTTTCAGCAATAACAATTAAATTACGGTACAGGCTGCCATTGTTTAGTTTATGCTCAGTGTGTCTTGGGGGTGGGAGGATTGTCCCGTGGAGCACAGTGCGACGTCTAAAAGCGGCGGTCCTACCTACAGCTTCTCTTCTGTCGCGCTTGGCTTTTTTGTTTTTTAGCTTAAAAGATTATTGATGGTAGGGCAGAAGAAAAAAACATTTGTTATAATCGGTTTTCCTGCTCTGCGAAAAATTAAAATACTTAAGAAAAGTCATGTCTAAGTGAGATCTATTCAACACAAAGTTGTTTATATAGAGGAAAAAGACAAAAAGAATATTACACTTTACTTAGTATTTCCCCATCTACCTCCCTTAGCATTTCTTTCTCCATTTTTTCACATTAAGAAAAGAGTAGAAAGTTAGAAATGGTCTGGACATTTATGGCCGAGAAGGGGGGGGAAGGAAGAGGAGGAGTGGTAGTCAAGAGGAGGGGGAGGAAGCTGTCTGATCCACAGAGAGTCCTGGATGGGGAGGGAGGCGGAGGCTGCCGTTGCCCCCTGCTTCAGCTGGGCGGCATCCGGGACTGCAGGGAGGACCGGTGTGGTGGGGGGTGAGGAGGATTGGATGGGGGAGGTGCTGAGGGAGAGAGGGGGTGGGGAGGCGAGAGGAAGATCGGTATTTTGGTCGGGCAGGTGAGATAGGAGGATGGGAAGGGGGGGGAAAGAGACAGAGAGAGGGCTACACGCTCGTCAGGTGATCAGTCCATTGGCCGCTTTTCGCCGTATTTCTTTGTAAACTCTTCGGCGTTCTTCAAGAATTTTTTACGGTCCTTTGAGTATTCTTCTGCTAGGTCTGCCCTGAGGGGATGCTCCGGCTGGGGATCGTTCACCAGCGCGATGAGGGACTGAATTACTGCAAGACACACACAGCCAAGGAAATCAAGTTAGACATGAACAGCACATTTCCCAAACAAGACTATAGCCGCTAGTTTCACGGCGGCAGCAGCAGCATGTGGCAGTTCCGACCCTGAAAAGGCCATTAAAGGGGACGTATCACGCTAATTTTCAAGTTCATACTGCTTCAGGGTTTCTACTGGAACACGTTTTTGGTTTGGTAGACACTGTAGTTGTGTCATATATCTAAATGATTGTGAACAATCCCTGAAAGTGAGCATTTCATGATATGTCCCCTTTAAAAAAGGGACCATACCAGTGGTTTTGCCAGTCCGCCCTGTCAATCCTTTGTGCTTACAATTTACATTACCGACAACCATCCTCCATTAAATGCAAGTGGAGTTGTAATTTAGTTTTTTTAATAACTACCCTCCATTGGCTTCAGTTCATTTTAGTACACTTAAAAAAAAACCTGTGACACTTGCTCAACAAGCTAAGGCTTTATAAGGGAATATACATCTCCACTGGTTTACTTGAAAGTTTAATTTCAGTTGGAATTGTGTTAAAATGAATCTATCCTGGTGGTGTATTCAGGGGCTGAAGTGAGGATGTGGAAACAGAGCTTTGCCGTTCAGCTGCAAAAAGCATTGTCATACAATCCAAAGCCCTGATGTTTGTAAACTCAACAGGGAATATCAATAATTATCGGACGTGAATCGTTGTGAAAACTTTGTATTGTCCATGAAAATCATTCTGCTGACTTCAGAGTGGAAGACAGCTTGAGCTACATCACAGCAAAATAAAGGAACCGTTCCTTTACGTGGAACTCTGATGTGAACTCTCATTGAATGATCAGGGCTGGAAGACACGTATTAGTTAGTAAATTAAAAGTTGTAGAGCAGAGACGCATTCACAAGAAAATGAGAGTGAATATGATGACGGGGAGCTGAAGACAAAAAGAATGACCTTCTACAGAGTGACAGCTATGGTTCATCAGACATAGTATTGACAATCACACTCAGCAACAGGTTTGATCGGGTAGTGGCGAGGACGCAAGTCTATAAACCGATCGGATATCAGGTTCTATTCAGTAAAAATGAGCATAGGCAAAAGAGATTATGATGTGTTCAAATGTAGTCTTGTAAAATGTCGTTTTTGGTGATAAACTTAAATGTATACAGATGTTTTAAGGTTTTTTTCACAGCAACATAAAATAGATACTACAGATCGAATTTTAAGGCATTGCTATAGCATCGTGCTCGGTTTAGGCCGATACGCAAGTTCAGGTATCAGAATCAGGATAAAGACGGAAAATACTGTACCCGAACATCTGTACCGGTCACTATTGCAACCTAAAGTGACCCCAAGTGAAAAATCTTGGTCCTGATTGGTTCACATGACCACTATAATAATATCAAAGCTCTATATAGTATACTGCTTAATCCCACAATAGCACAGAGTTAGCTACTACTATTTTACAACTAGCTAGCAAGTAGCTCAACAAGTGTACAGTGTGTTGCAGCAGTACATTAGCTTGATGTTACTATGGTGAAAAATGACAATCCCCTTCATGCTTAACCTATCAGTGCGATGATGCAGGGTATTGCTCAGAACTTAAGTTATTAACATCATTGCAGTTGCCACAAATTCACTCAATTTGCAGATTTTTGCTTTGTTGGTGTGAAAATGAACGAAGATACAACTTTTCACCCAACTATGTTATATGTAAGCTTATTTATTTATCATTTATTGATAGTTAAACGTACTGTTCAATGTGTGTTATGATTATAAACTACTCAGATATTTGCTAAATATGTGGCTGCAAGGTGGTCACAGGCAGCAATAAATGAAGGTTGTGGGTTTTGACAGGCAAAGCAATGGAATTTAATGCGGGTGTTTTGGCGCCTGACAATTTGATTACGAAAACAGAAAAGAATTCTGCAAAATATTGCAAAACATGGTCAGACAGAAAGCATTCTATCATCCTTGGTGGCCTACTTATTGTTTTCAACGAGAGCATCTTGTTTCCGCTCTGTGTGCCTCCTGTTTTCACAGGAGAGCCCTGAACGCCTCTTGTTGAAAAACATTTAACCCTTAGCAGGAAAGCAACTGACATCATCAGCGGTTATTTTCTGTTTTTGGTGACTTTTGCTGGATATCCCAGAGCTGTAAGGCTTAACGGACTGTAGTGGCCGTGATCTGAACAGAAAACAGTAAACCTGGAGGCAAGTTAGTGTGGTACTTGAAGTTTGTGGTAATCTATCAGAGCTTGTAAGATGTGACGTCACAAATAGTTGACTGATGAAAGCACTACCTACATGTCTAGGGATTTTACACAAAGGGCCAATGTGTTTTCTGAATGCTTTAGATTATTTATGGTTAAGGTGGAGAAAATATTTTTGCCAGCCATATCAAGTTGTTTACAGGATACGCAGAACATGAGTTTACACCTTGTCTTCGTCTTTTTAATTCTTAATATTTATTTTTGTTTGTTCGCCCTCTAGAACGCTCTAGACTATTGGTGCAATGGATCATTAAACTGACAGATCGGATCAGCAGAAAGAAAAAAGGGAGGAAATATAATTTATAGAGTTCCCTGATCACGTTTTTTGCTGCTGATAACAATTGATGATCCATATTGGCCGTCCCAACAATTATTTCAACCGCTATCGAATATACTAAATATTGTCCTTTAACTTTGTTATAGCCATCTATAGAGCTTTTTTCCTTCATTAAAGCACACAATTCAAATAAGGAAATAAAAGTTTGTATTTTTATGGATTTAAACAAATCTTGTGATTAGTAGATATTATGATGCATTATAAACTGCTTAGAGTTAGTGTAAAGAGATCATAAATCATATTTAAAATCTATTTATGTTGTTGTGAAAACATCACCTTCAAACAGGATTTATTCAAGTTTATCACCAACACTACATTTTATGAGATTACAAGTGAACACATCAGTTATAATTTGCCTTCGCCCAATACTCATTTTCCATTTTCAATGAACAGAGCCTGAAAGCATTATAATGTAACTGAGAGGAACCTTCGTTCGTTAGCCGTTAGCGGTGCTGCTAACGTTACTAACTCTCCTCCTGTCAATTTTAAACAGATCTTTTGTTTACAATGTAACATTATCAGAGTTAATCAACTAGAAAAGCAAAAATGATGTCCTGATTTCATATTTTACAGAATATCGGTGTGTGAAGGAGAGGTACTGCAGGTCCTTCATTCCTGCTGCTGTCAGACCACATAACCAGCTCTGTCTGCTATCCCAGTAGACCACAAAATCACTAAAAACACTAAAACATCTGTGCAATATAAATACACTGTGCAATACTATAATTATTCTGTCTGTATATTCAATATGTTTTAGTTATTGTGGATTTTATTTAATTTTACTTATTTAATAATTCTTTCCTGTTTAGTACTTTTATTACTTATTAATAATAGTTGTTTTTTTAACAATGTCTCGTGTTTGCACTATCTCTATGCTGCTGTAATCCTGTAAATTTCCCCACTGCGGGACTAATAAAAGATTATCTTATCGATGGTCAGTAAAATTTTATTTCCCACTGTGATGGTTAATGTTGAACTGTCTAATTAATCTGCGGTTCACATGCGTGGCGAACCGTGGGGGGGGATCCGTACAGATCAAAAACGGTCTGTTACACCACCTCTCCAGACTAATTAATATTAAACTGATTTTGTATTAATGCAGGTAAACCGTGTGGTAACCAGCCCATCGCCCCACGCCTTTCAGCATTATGCAGTTCATGAAATCTGTGCGAGTATGCCACTCAAGTGCTGCTGGGTGCTTTATCTGAAATGTTTATATTTACGAAGTAATCACAATGGAACAGCAAATATTGTTTTACTTGGGTTTCCGTTCAGTTAACTCCATAAAGTAAGTTATTGTTTTGATACTAAAACTTATACCAACCGAAGCCCTGCCGTGTGTAATAATATAAGACCTGAGACAAGAAGATGACCAAAAAGGTGCAGCATCAGAGGACCCCCTGCAAAAGTAACACACCCACCTTGGTCAGTTTTGGTGGCAGGCTTCCAGTTCTCTGCACTGATCACAGGCAAGCACACCTGGCCCTTCTCGTCGATGTTGGGGTGATAGATCTTTGTCTTGAATGTGATCTTGGGAGGCTTGAAGGGGTACTCGGTAGGGAAAATGATTTCGATCCTGAACGCGCCTTTGTCATAAGGAGGGTTGTCCTGGAAGCGAAAAAAACAGAGGTCAATTGAAGGAAACGGCGGGTGGATAGATGGAAGACAGTTGAAGGAGGAGTGGCTACTTACGGGAACGATGAGCCCTTGCCATGACAACAGGTTTGATTCCTCGACTTGAATGTTTCTGAAGTTTTTCATTCCAGACCTGCGAATCTCATCAAGTTCCTGAGAGAGCAAGCAAACAATGTATATTACAGAGGGTCAAAAGTGCTCATGTTCATTAGGTGTCGAGTATAGAGAACAGGTTTTGAATTGGACCCAGTTCCGGTACACCTAACCCACCACCTCAGACAACCCTGGTTCAATTACTGAGACTGCCACCTCCAGCTTTGCCTCGCAAGAATTTTGCTTGCAGGTAGTAAGTTAGCGAGGGCAGCCATTTTTTTTCTTCTGCAATAGTGGCTTTCATAGTGCATGCACAATGGGGAGTGGAATTGAGGAGTAATGCTTGTGTCAAGTAGGTAGCGCATGTCCGTCTACACAATTGTTATTTGCAATTGCTTGATCATTTCAAGTGTTGATTGTAAACATAAATGTTAGAAACGGCATTCAGAAAATGTGCATTCTATGTCGGGGACAAAATGAGCAAAAAATAAAAAGTTAAATAAAATTTGGCTATGTTAAATCTGTACAAAACAAATAAAAAAATGTACTCTTTTTGATAACAATTTAATAAATAGGCAGATTATTAGAATACCCATGCCTACACTTTATTTTACTTGCTGTAGTTAGTTACACGCTACTTTTATAGTAAAAAATAAATAAATATATATATATATATATATTATAGAAACAGGACATACAACAGCCTCACCAATTGTGAATTCTACAAGTTGTTGGACAATTTTTAGCCTGAATAGTTTGCTTTTCAGCGTTATTATATTACAATTTAAGCGTGCTGAGAAGCATGTGACTGGCTAGGGAATAATGTGGAGTCATCCTCACATCTTTTATAAAGACAGAGGTGCTGGGTGGGATCGGTCAGAGCTCTCTCAGAGGACTGGGGGACATCTGCCGTGCGTGACAGATCCCGTAGGAGTCCCCTCTTTTGGGGTCAATCTATTTAGCTGTTAGTTACCAGGTAATGTAATGTCGTAAGGAAAAGCCCCAATGTTGATCCGTGACACAGGGCAATGCTTTACTCCAGCGTCCGTCTTATCTACAAGCAGATCCCCTATATGATGTTGTGCCAGCTAACGTTACATCTTAATATTGTTGTGCGTGTAGCTCCTGTACAAAGTCTCGCTGAGTTGTTGTCTGGAAAAATGGCACGTCCTGTCTCGACGTGAGGCTTTTCACGGAACAGTAATGAAAAATACGTTAGCTGTGGATTTAACGCTAAGTTCACCCTCACCCAACCCGCAGTGACGAACTCCCGAACCGGGCTAACTGCGAGTTCAGCCGACGCTCGCTGGCTAACGTTAGCTTGCTAGGACGCAGCTAAGATATCAGGCTAGCGTGTTAGCTGATTAGCAAGCACCTTATGCCGTGGAAACTCACTCGGGGTGTTACGTCGGCCACAACTAAACTCACCTCCTCGGTAGTAAAACACATAACTTCAAGCAAACTATAGTCGGCTACTAAACCAAACTCATGTTCCGTGGTACTCTGCCGGCAGGCTGCCTCTCGACATTTCGGCCTAATTTGCCGGTGCTTTGCTGCCCAACGGTAATATTTGGCCGACTAACGTTAGCCAGTTGGCCAGCAGTGACCTCTCGTTTCTATTAAGTTTACAGCCACAGACTGGCGAACTAAGGGTGTCTTCGAACGACGTGACCTTGTTTGAGTTTAGGCGAAGGACGAACGAGTTTGGCGGCCGCCAGTGCCTCTATTACACAATACAAACTATATGAAAATAACGGGATCGGGAGATTTACCTTGGCCAGCCTCCTGCTCGCCGCCATCTTGAAACTGCTGTGTGTTCCCAGAATACACAGCGCGGCGAATATGTGTCTTGGCTGTGTTCGAAATCGCATAAGATGCTGTTCATACTATGTGTGACGTGACATTGAGTATGTAGTCCATTCACACTGTGGTGTATGTGGACTTTTTTGTACACAGGAAATGCCCGGATGTATTCTATACTATCATGAATTTCTGCGTAAGAGACATGAACTTAATGCACATACTCGTCTGGGAGCCTTGAGACTGGTCTTATTTTTTTCATAAAAGAAACCACCCGTCTAGATTCCTACTATATAGCGGTATCCAAATAAGGCCTGTTTATAAAATGTTGCCATTGTTTGGGGATAAGTGACGGAGCAGCTGGTGCAAAGATTTGGATTCAACTATTGCTATTTTTTTATTACATATTATATGCATAATTTGATTTAGATTGAAAGCCTTATATAATTCAATAGATTTCAATTGGAAAATGTTTGTCCTTAAGGAGTTGAGTGTCTGTATCCTGGCAACACACTTTGTTATAGACTTACTATAGGAGCTGAAGTTGGACTTCCAAAATTTGGGGAAAAAACGAAATAAAAGAAATCACAACCTTGTTCAAATGTATGCCATGCATTAACACAGACAAAATTATCCAACAATTATTGAAGCCAAAAATGTCCTTTGATCTAGATACCAACAACTTCTCATTAACACAATACAACTAACCAAACACAAATAAATGCCTTAAATCTGCATAATTCCTTCCAGGAAACTTGCAAGGAAATTATTCGTAAAGTACAACCTTAAAACAAAGCATTTCTTAGTCACCACACCCAACAGGAAACAGGAACACAAACCCGGCTAAAGGTCAAGAGCGTCATTCTCCACTTTCTGTTTTATTGTGCTGCCTTAGTGAGATTAACTATTCAGATGCTTACTCTTCCTCTCTAAATTTCGGACAATAATAAAAGTAGCTTTTCCACAACTAAGCTTTTTCACAAATCATATTTTTTGTCCTTTTTTTTCATTTAGCAAACTGATTACAGTGCTCACACTCCTTCAATTTATGATCCACACAGATAACTATTATATATGTTATTGTGTGAAGTGTGGAGAATGTTTGTATGAAAGAACTGTACTGTACAAATAAAAAGGAAAACATATAAATAAATACATATTTATTTATTTAGTCATTTCTTTTTTTCTTTGTTTGTTTTTTATTGTATCTTTCCTCTTTTATGTCGCTAGTTTCATGCAGTTATTTTTAACTTAACTTCTACACTTATTTTACGAGATTTTTAAAAATCTAATATTCTTATAACTGGTAATTTTGTATGTTTATATTTAACGTTTTGTATGTTTTTTTTTAATACACCCTCACACATACTTTGGATTTATTTCATGTGATTTGTATTTAAGTGTGTAAAGCAGAAAAATATAAAATAAAATTGCTGATGCTCTTGATCAAGAACGATTAAAACCCATCACTGTGTCCTTGGTAAATCTTTGTATAACTAAGCATTCATGTTCAATTGTTGTATTTGTTATTGTGCAACACTGTTACAGGACCAGCTGATTGTGTGCTCTGCTACTGCTGTCCAGCTACTAAAGTGGTTGTTGTGGAACCACAAGCAGAGTGGAGTTTGAGAGGACAGTGCCACCTACTGGAACTAAAGACGCTCACATTGCATGCATGTGACTGATGGGAACAATCACACATGAAAGAAGCATATCTGATACATCATTAGTATTTCAAGACAAAATACACAACACAACATGCTTGTTTCTCCCCTATTAGTCTCAACCTGAATGAGACAAACTGTTGACACAAGTTCAATGAGCACAGTTGTCAATAACATATCAATGTTTGTTGTAATTAACATTTTCACTTAATTGGATCTAAACTGCTGATCCCAAACCAGGAGAAAAGACCCATCAAAAGTAAACAAAAGGAAGTACATGCTTACCATAGGCCTAATTATGTACGTTTGTCACCAAAAAGGTCCTCTTTTAAGGGTAACCCCACTCCTGTGTCTATATTGCTTATCACAGTAATAGTTTGTTTTAAATTGACCAGATACAGGTTGAAAGATTAGGCTTAAATGTTTGCAAATTTGAGATTTATATACTAAATTAATAATTTTTTTGAAGATTATGCTAGGAGTAATGAATGGGAAGGACCAAGCGCTCCAGTGGTTACCATGTAACTGTAATGTTGTCTGAATTTGTTGCAAGTCATAAAAGGTAAAGGGCAAGGCGTTTTTATGACTTCTGCTACATGTCTCTGCAGGGTTTGGTTAAGACTGACACTTTAAGCAAAAAGCCAAACCAATATATGGTTTACATATGATTGACAATATCTCATTATTGAATGTAAAAAAATTCAAGCCCTAATCAATCTCCAAGATGTGATTTGAGAACAAACAAGGGCCGGTTTGTTGTCATAAAACTTTTTTTTTTCTGCCCCAAACCTCATTCAGTTCATCTGCTTTCTTTTTTTCCAGACAGAATTCATTAGAAGGCACGTCTTTTACTTAACTCCTCAACATCCACATCAAATCCAAGAGTCATGATACATTGGGTTCTGATGGATGTCCTCCAGCTGATGTGATGTGTGTACCAATGTAAAGCAAAGCTGTGAAAGCAAGTGATGAAACTGTTTGCACTGCATCTGCTTATTTCTAATGTCCGTCATAAAGTGCAAGACAAATTCTTGAGAAATCTGACATAAAGCAACGTAAAATAAAAATTTTAGATATGACATTTAGCACACAACAACAAATAAAATAGGCACCCTTAAGGAGAGAACCAACTCAAAAAAAGTATGGCATGAACTCAGTTAAAACGGCTTCAAAACTGTTTGAAACAGAAATCAGGACATGATGAGTTAGTTTTTACCTTTAAACAGTAAACCTTATTTTAATGCATAAAGAAGTTGGGATACATCTATTATTTACAGGTAGATCATTTTGCATAGCAAATACCATCTGTTGTCAAGGTCTAAACACATTCGATCATAATAACTGATTCAATAATAAATTATTTCAAAATAAGAGCACACTGTTATTCAAGCGGTCATCCAGGATTATTCTGAAGCATAATACCGGAGTCAATGTTGATTTATTTGTCAAGTAACTGCCATACTTAAACCCCTACCATAGTTATTTAAACGTGGACCAGAATCTTTTTAAACCTTACTCAGTAGTTTGGTTTCCAAAACTTAACCAAGTATTTCGTGTGTTTTAGGGCTCTCTCGCAGACATCTTGAGCACTTAATAAACTCTTTCCGTAAATCCGCATTTCTGCGGACTTTGCCTGAGGGAATTACCCACAAATCATAGCAATATGACGTTAAACACGGGGTTGCGAGTGGAAGCCGGAGAGGTAAGAAAACAAAGATAAACAAAGAGGATGGCAATTGTGTGTTCAGCCTGGCATATTAAGTTTACACTGAAACATTTAGGTTTAAAGCAGAGGAACGCAAGCAGAAACCATATTACACAGCTGGTTTATTAATTAACCATTTCTTTTCATATTGTTATCAAAGCTGTTTTGACAAAAATGAGTAAATAGATTATTTGACAAATAACTCATCTCGTCAAGCGAGCCTGGAAGAGGTTCAAATCATGGAGTCAAAAATGTACAATAAATACCAACAACATAACAGATGTCACAGCAAAGTGATGTACCATTGGTATTTACAACATTTCAAGCCCTTGCAATCTTTCACACTCAACCATATAACGTGAGGTCAGATAAATCCATAAGGGTTCAGGGTTTAAGGATTAAGGTGGAGAAATGGGATTGGGCCAGAGTTGTTTCCTGTGAGACGGAAGTTATTTTGAAAGGGCTGTATGGATGTAACGAGCGTAAATTGACAGGTGTTGCTGGCTTTTATAGAGAAAAGGCACGAAAAATGAGGACTAACTTTTCGTTACATATCATAGGAACCGTTGTATGAGGATACGTTGTTACACGACAGCCACATTTTGAAAAACCTTGGAGGACCTGGGTTTGTTTTTAGCTTTCAGAAAAACAGCTCTTTGACTTAAAAACTAACGTGTGAAAATTGTTCTTTGTAAACAATTTCGCAGCTCAATTTGCCCTAAGAACGCAGTTGGGTCACTTCTTTTTTTTTTGCTTTTGCCACAAACAGTACTCCATACAGAGGGGTTCCGGTACCGGCTGGACCCTCCACTTCACAGCTGTGGCGTCACCTGGAAGTAGTCACACTGGGCGGGATGACCGGAACAACAAGATGGCGGAGAGTGAAGAGTTTCGGGTAAGCGAAAAAGAAAAACATTGACCGTTTCTTACTTCTGTCAACATTGTAACATGTAAATAAAATTCGGAAATAATAAGCTGGTCGATGTAGGACGCTCTCAGTTAATGTGATGTTGCTAGGCAGGAACATGCACGCTCAGAACGCAGAGAGAGAGGAGTTAGCCGTAATGCTAACAGTTGCTAATAGGTACCCTGATAGCTCGCTGCAACCAGCTGAATTACTGAATTGTATTTGTAAACACAACTAGTAAAACAGTATTTGCTATCACATACATTGACTAGGTACGTGGGCGTTTAAAGCTGCTAAGTACCTCATAAGTAATACTCATTGTTTCTGCACAAAGTCGATGACATGTAGCTAATAACACGACGATACACCCAGAGAGCCAAAGGATGCCTAGCTGTCTTTAATATTAAAACTTTATGTAGCTACACATATTTTAAAGTCGATGTGTTTTTATCGCTTTAATAACTTACTGTATATATTGTATTGTTATGTCAAAACTGTATTTATTGTTTACATGTCAACAAACTGTTTCCAAATGGGCGGCTGTGGCACATGAGGTAGAGCCACAAGGTTGGTGGTTCAAACCCCTCGGCAACATGCCGAGGTGTCCTTGAGCGAGACACCTAACCCCAAGTTGCTCCCCGGGCGCTTCATTGCAGCCCACTGCTCCTCCGGGATGGGTTAAATGCAGAGAAATAATTTCCCCATTGTGGGACTAATAAAGGCTTAATTATTATTATTATTAAATACTACGCTGAGTGCTCCGTAGATAATCGATTATAAGCTTGCTAACGTGTTGTTTTGTAACGTTAAACTCACGTGAGTTGAACTGATTAAGGGACACTTGGAACCCTTAGTGAAAATTCAGTGTGTTTGGATATAATCAACATGTATGTACTGGGCTACTTGTGATTAAAGTGAGTTGCGTCCTCACTATGTCTAAATCTACGTGTTGTTTGTTTAAGCATCCAACCCAAATTCATATTTCCATAAAGGTACACACCTTCCTGCAGTTTTGGGCTGTAGTAAAGACGTGGCTGAAGTTCCTCCAGCAGCTGGGATTCAATGGCATCTTTCTAAACACTATTTTCTGTTCACTTCTTAAGCTAATGCCTATCAAGCAATGCAGTGTACCTACTAGTTAAATGTGAATGCCTTGTCATTTGAGCTGTATTTGTTGAACACCATCAAAATCATCTTCATCAAGTACAAGTCTCTTGCCAAATACACAGGACTTGTTTTATCTCTTGCTATCTTGTTTTCATAATGGCTGGAAGCCAAAAATCATATTTGAAAATAACATTAAGCTCTAGCTTCTCTTCAGAGTGCTCAGCTGTGGCTTATGGTTGGCAGTGGTGCTCAGCGGATGCTTCAGGTCTTGGTGTACCTATTTCTTGTGTTGTTTTACACAGGATGGTAATGAGAGTCCTAGAGCTACAAGTGTTGCTGGGCTTGATTGGACACAACTAAGTTTTTGTAAACTCCAGGATTATAGTAGACACTCTGCCCTGATCCGGCTGTCATAGAGTCACTGTCGCCCTCTGACTAACTGTACTGAACTCTTCATGTTTGTGTTTGCAGGAGTCAGTACTGTAACGCAGACTTTAGCCCGTTGACTGGTGAAACAGCCTCGTGTGGCACAACACCATAGCCAGCATGAATCTCCAGCAGCCAGCACCTCTCATCCCCCCCGTCCACCCGGATGTGCAAATGAAGCCGTTGCCCTTCTATGACGTGCTGGACGTCCTGATCAAGCCTTCAAGTTTAGGTATGTGTTGTTGTTTTTTTTCGTTTAAAGAATAACAACTCTAGGTTTTGCCCTCATGACTTGAGCTGGGTAATGTTAATAAAAAAATAAAAAAAATACTGCCTCTATACAATATCTGAGGTTTAGTATGATAACAAAACATCATGCTTTTCAACTTCCAAGTTGCAATTGCCTCTCTGTGATATATCTGACTTGGCACTGAGTAATACAGAAATGCCTGGAAACAAAACAAATATGGACGCTTCAGATCAACAAACGTCTGTCATTTAATGGAATTGTACCCCAAAATGTACTGGATAGGGAGTTAAATTGTTAAAAAAAAAACAGTATTTCAATCTTTACATGACCAACTCTGTAGCCATCTTTGACTTGAATGCCTACAAGTGGTTCTACCATCAATCACATATGATAGGCCTGTCACAATAAATACTTTTGTTGGACAATATGGAATCACAGGAATAATTGCAATAAACCATATTATTTTAATTATAAGGCCATAATAATGAAAGTACACCTTTTCAAACTGAAATTAACTTTAAATTAAAAAACATAACACACCCACAAATGGTGTGCAATACAGAACATTCAGGGACACGTGTAACAAGAATATTCAGATTAGAATTGGAATATGATTATTTTTTTAAATATCCCAGATAAGTAAAACTAAACCTCCAAACCTGATTGTAAAGTAAAACGGGCAATATCGAGGGCAGCAAAAATGATCAAGGTCATGTCCATATTTTGTATGATAAGCCGATACGGTAAAAATGATCGAAGTTGTACCCATATATCGCACAATATGTCCATAATGTAAAACAGATTAAGTTCATATATAGTACGATATGTCAATAACAAAAAACAATTGAGGTCATGTCCATACATCGTACAATAAGTGGATGATCAAAAAATTATTGAGATCATGTCAATTTATCGTACAATAAGTCATTAATGTAAAAATGATCAAGGTCATGTCCATATATCGTACAATGAGTCGACAACATAAAATGATCGAGGTCATGTCCATATATTGTTCGATAAGGCGTCAATATCGTGACAGGCCTACGATATAAGATGAATGTGGCATCAGTAAACAAACTTAACATCTGACCAAAGCGATGGCAGCTTTCAGTAGTTGACAGTTAGTAATACGCAGTAAGTTAGTAAGACACAGTTCTTTGGGTGTTGTTGTTCCAAAGGGAGGCTTAACCATAGTTGGTTTTGTAGAATTTGTCTATTGATCATAAAGTTTTATATCCTCCAACTACCTTTGTCAAGGGTGAAGTCCTTGATCAAATTCTGAACACAATCAGCCTTTGTGATGCCACAAGGATGGGAATGAAAGCTGATTTACCATTTGAAAATTTACCAAAATGTCATAAATTGTGTATATAAATGTCACAATTTATGCTGTATGTGTGTGTTTCATGGTATTTTAATTATCTGACTAGCAGCACTAACGTCATCATTTGTGTTTCCAGGAGCGAGTCCTGCACAGAGGTACCACCAAGAAAAATATTTCATCTTTGCCTTGACACCACAGCAAGTTCGGGAAGTGTGCATATCCAGGTAAGACTGTTTATAGGAAAGAAACTCCCTAGGCTGTGATGTAAATGATAAATATGTTTGGTATGTTCAACCTTGTTTGTTTACAGGGACTTTTTACCTGGTGGCAGAAGGGACTACATGGTTCAGATTCAACTGAGGTGAGAAGGTTTAGGGTTTTCTGTCTTGTAAATAATAGATCTTGAAATTCTTAGCAACTAAGAATCTAAAAGAAAAATATAGAATTAGTTATTAAAAGGAACCTCTAACTTATGAAACCAATTCCTATTTATTACCTGCATAAGTAAATGAGAACATCAGAGAGATGATAATCTATTTATTTATACTTATTTTTAATGCTTGACCCTGCTTTATTAAAATAATAGGTTTTCCAAAAAGTGCTTTTGTCCACAGACCGCCAAAATCAACACAAAATAAAAGTTCCTTTAATAACTTTAATAAACTCACTTTCTAAGTATTAAGTGAAAAAAATGGCTCAAATGAAAGTCAATCATATTAAATAACTTGATTTATGTTTTCGAGATGACTTCAAATGTTCCTTCATGAGTGTGTCAACCCCTTTTGCCGTCACTGGTTTATTAAAAACACTAAACATATATTGTAAATGGGGAAAACTCTGGTTCAGAAAGTAGCTCTACAATATACATCATAACTGTCACTATTATTTGAACCCATGTCACTTTAGTTTACACTTCTTCTTATTCTTTATATTAGTGAAGAATTTGCTTATTATTTTCTTTATTCAGGCTCTTTTTTGTGTTTTCAGGTTTTGCTTGTCAGAGACAAGTTGCCCTCAAGAGGACAACTACCCAAACAGTCTTTGTATAAAGGTTAACGGGAAACTTTTTCCTTTGCCAGTAAGTGCTAGTTTTACTCCAGAGTAGTCGCAATTAAATCTAATCCTTGATTCAACAATAAAGACGCTAACAAATAATTTTATTCCCCGTAGGGTTACGCACCACCACCAAAAAACGGCGTGGAACAGAAGAGACCAGGAAGACCTCTGAACATTACCTCCCTTGTCCGACTCTCCTCTGCGGTTCCCAATCAGATTTCAGTGACATGGGCACCTGAAATTGGCAAAGTGGGATCATAAACCTCTTTTATTTCTCCCTCCTCTCTCATCATGTTTAGTGACAGTAACAGCAACTCGATTATGTTGTTTTTTCAGACCTATTCCATGTCTGTGTACCTGGTGAGGCAGCTGACATCTCCACTGCTCCTGCAGAGGCTGAGGATGAAGGGCATCAGAAACCCGGACCACTCCAGAGCACTAAGTAACTTCACAGTAAACCACTGAAGTAGACACGTGTAACTAGAGGTCTTTACAAAGCCAAAACATTTACCTGACCTGAAAAAAAATCACCCTTCAGTGTGTTGAAATGCACCCAAGGCGCCAGGCTACTCAAAACAATCAGGTTACACAGGTGGTAGGTCAGTGTGTTTATATGCACTGTGGTAACTTTTACACCTAGCGTTAAAATTCTTTCAGAAAGGCACCCAGAACTAACTGGGAAGGGATAGTAGTCTGATCGGCCAAACCACCTCCAGAAGTGGTCATTACTCATTGAACAACTGTAAATTCAACTGCGTTTTCAATCCAGTTACAACATCTAGGTGGGCAGAAATACGTAATCGTGCGTGACTGTTCCAAACTAGCAAGGAAGCAGCCATTAGCCAGTTAGCAAGCTAAGCTACTAGTATGAAAACTGTTCACAATTGATATTCAAGACACTCGTGGATGGTGTCAACACAAGATCAAGTGTCTGCTTTCAGTTTGGTCCGGCAAAAATATACAAGCGAAACTGGGAGATACTATCGCAACCAAGCCATTTAGGAACCAAGGGCTAAGCTAATGGTGGTAAACGGCTACAACCGCAAACGAGAGGAGGGTGTGACGTTCGGTGGTTTGAGCTGGAAAGATTGATGGAATGTGGACACTGAAGACACGTATTTCAAGAAGTAGTGTGTAGGATTTAAGGGGATCTATAAGCAGAAATTGAATACAATATTCATAACAATGTTTTCATCAAGTGTATAATGACCTTAAAATAAGAATTGTTGTGTTTTCGTAAGCTTAGGATGAGCCCTTCATATCTACATAGGAAGCTGGTCATCTTTACGGAGTCCCCCATGTTGCAGCATCAGGCTTTTACAGTAGACCAGCCACGTGTTTCTCCGATACGATTGGAAAGGGAAGGATGAGGTGGGGGGGGGGTATTCGGTTGATTGCAATCGGCAACCTCACTAAATCCTACACAGTGCTCCTTTAATACCAGGTGTAAATGTAATCAGGATAAATCATATCTAAATACACTCTGGATGCGAGACGCATTTTATATTGAAGTGTAAACGTTACTGAATATCAGCAGACACAGATCAGAAATCAATTTCTCCCTCAAGCATTCGTTACTTATTTTAGGTCTAGTAGTGAAACAGTAAGCTGATATCTGATTTGTGAGTGTTTACAATGAAAACGGACTTGTTCGGACATCTAGAGGATAGTTGCGTTTGTTTTAGTAGGACAGCAAATACGAGTGACCCCTCAGAAACACTCTCCTTGTCTGATCTCTTCAGATTCATACAGAGTCATACGGAAAAAGTCAATAACAAAAAGCAGTTAGAGGTATACATGGCCATTATAAAAGTTCCCCAGGAGAAATCCAGATGCCATTTGAGAAATCAGATTACACAGCAGGAAGCTGACTGTCACCTAGTTACTTTAGAGCACGTAAAATGCATGACTCACTGTAAAGCTGCACTACCTAAACCTAACATTGACCTGTCCCTTAAAAGAAAACCAGACCTGATACCAGCTGGACCCAAGACCCTACAAGGATTTAACATAATTTGACATAAACCGTGGTTACACACGATATCCGATCATGCCATGACCCCTTAACTGTCATGTCTGTACGCTCCCAGATGGGATCTTGCTGGCATTGGGATCTGATCAGCCAGACCACATACCGAGTTGGCCTGGCTCGCTCTGAGTGCTTATCCCAGCGAGGTTTGGACAGCATATCATCTTCCCCCGACACTAGAGATCCTCTCTTAAGTAGAGCAAAGAAAATGTGTTTATTACCAAATCGGCTGAGCTTTTTAGCGGCTATTTTTTAATAAAATAAGTCTACTAATACTGCAGGTAGGAATATAAATTGGCAAAATTAACGGGGGACTTGAAAAAAAGTATAGGGATTGAAATGTGTCTAGCACTGTTACTGCCACTCTTTTGACCACGAAATATATCTGATCAGGCATTGAAGTGTCAATTGGACTAATCTGGTGTATCGGATCACAAAAGTTGCATTGAAAGGACAAGTGTAACCACAGCCATTTCTTAAAAGCCAACGTGGAGCGGGCCCATGGTGATGTCAGGTTCATAGAACTGGAAGTTTTTTTTTTTATATTTGGTTTTGGCGTATTCTTTTAAATTAATCTTTCTGTTTGTTTCGTCCTCTTCCCCTGACCTCTATGTGTTCCAGTTAAAGAGAAGCTGACAGCGGATCCAGACAGCGAGGTCGCTACAACAAGCCTACGAGTCTCACTCATGTGCCCGGTAAAAGTTAATGCGATTACAGCAACTTTCAAATCATTCCGACAGCGTATATATAGAGAAATAATATTATAATAATCGATTCACTGTGTGGATCAGATAAGGTATATAAGTATGCATAGTACACAACAACATAACAAGTACATAACATTCCTTCACACTACACTGGAGAGCACTGACCGTTCTTTTGCCCAAATTGAATAAATGGGCGCTGACACCAGAAGTAATTTTTCACATTTATTGGCTGGTAAGACACAATTATTAAGTTTCTGTAAATGCAGCTACTGATAATACTGCCAATACCATTATTGAAATACAACAACGTCACAGTTTTGGTGACAAAAACTTTGTTTTTCTCTCATGCCTCCATAGTGAACAAAGAATCCGAAAAACTGAGAAAAGTTATGATTGAAGTTAATGGGGTGACGTTTAACAACTGCAAAAACTATATAAAAGCATCCGTTTAAAAAAACTTCAGACTGTGCTTAGGCGAGTTAAAGGAGACTGTTAATGCGGATGTGTTTTAAATACTGAGGTTTTAGCTAGGATGCATATGTTTGAGAAGTAGTGAGCATAGACTTGGATTATGCTGAGTTGTGTGATGGTTTGTAAATTGATTTTTTCATATGGATTTTCTGTTAAACGCAGCCAGCATTTGCTTTAATCCATACTTTCTCCATTTTGTGATTCTTTTTTCAACATGGAGGCATGTGAGAAAAACAAGAATTCAAGGTAACACAGGGTGAGCAATTGATATACAGATGGTAATTTTTGGGGTGTAGTATTCCTTTAACGGCCCACAGACGTATGCATTTGTTACATTCAATCTTAAAATATAGCGAAATAATTGAGTTTTTAAACATTGAACGATGCTAAGTATTGTGATAACACAATTTATTATTTATTTATTTTTTCAACTACCAAATACGCAGTTTGTCTGTTTTTCCCCTCGGTTCATCCCACTTCAATCCTTTTTATGGCAGCAAAATGGTTTTGTCAGTTAAGCCGACAGACTGACCATGTTGGCTTTACTCAGCACCATCTATTGGACTGAAAAAGCAATTGTTTTCAAAAGCTTTAATTTGTATTTGCATTGTAAATACTTTAAATAATAGAAAAATGATACGTCTGTACATCAAACAATATTTCCACATATAGAATGGCGATACTATGCTGTATTGTTTTTTTTGACCCCACCCCTAATGCCCTTTGGCATATGGCTAGCTTTAACGGTCAAACAAGGAATGCTCCCTTCTCAACGTTAGCTCTATGGCTAGCTCTGCTTAGCTATCAGAAAAGTATAACAATTAGTGCTTATATATAGTGTAAAGGCATTAGCTACAAGTTATTTTTTAAGTGTTACTTTATGAATCCAACTGTTTTCCTGATAAATTTATCTTTGACTGACCTCGGTATGTTTCGTCCTCCAGCTAGGTAAGATGCGTCTGACGGTGCCGTGCCGGGCGGTGACCTGCTCCCATCTGCAGTGTTTCGACGCCGCCCTCTACCTGCAGATGAACGAGAAGAAGCCCACCTGGATCTGTCCCGTGTGCGACAAGAAGGCAGCGTACGAAAGTCTCATCATCGATGGGTCAGTTAATCCAATTCAACCACATCACTCTTAAAGAAAGACCTATAGTTGCTCAGTTGTTCCTTCAGAATACTACCATCATTTAGGCATATCAACTTTATAGTTTTGAACCTGGGCCTTTGGTAGTTGGGTCAGGCAGCATGTGGTTCAAATTGATTTTATTCGAATGTGTGAGGAAAATATTTAATCAACATTAAAGTAAATCTGAAAATCAGATCAGCCTCAGTATCAGACAAAAAACTAGATTGGAACAGTAAATCTAGGGTTTGAAATAATAAAAAGATTCCTTATCCTCATGCATATTAAAATTCACATGAGAAACTTGAAGTCTTTATTTATTCATGGTCAAGAGAACTTTGCAACCTAAAAACAGGTTAATGGATCAGAAGCTGAAGAACCTTCGATGATCATATTCCTGTGATGATAGTGTTTTGTTCTCTGTTCAGTTTGTTTTTGGAGATCCTAAACGACTGCTCCGATGTGGATGAAATCAAGTTCCAGGAGGACGGAACCTGGTGTCCCATGAGACCAAAGAAAGAGGCCGTCAAAGTCCCCTCTCAGTCGGTTACAAAAATTGAGAGTAAGTACATTATTTTGATGCCTGGGCAAGATTTGAATTGGTCCTACCAAATAGTGGTGGTATAGAAAGTAACGGTAAAATTCCCTACAAAATTAATTTTGACCATACCGTGCTCATTGGTAGAGCATAGAGATGGCCCGGTTTTCAGCTGATCTGGCATGATCGTTGCCCCATAAGTTTGATATTTTCTGATTATTTGCGGGTCACATTTACACAGGTGTGCCGCAGCATTTTAGTTTAAAATCAGCACACGGTGACACGGACGGTAACGTCACAGCCGCACATCACATGTTGGTGATCGAATAAGAAATAAAACTCTATATGTCCAAACTGCAAATCCCCAAATTAGCCGCGGAGGAAGATCATTAAAACATTTGAACATGACTGGCTCATCTACTGATGGCTTGGCGCTAAAAAGCTGACAGTATCGACGTGCATGGTGCGTTCAAGCTCTACTCAGTAAAAATGAGTCTATAAATGAGTAAATAAAAACTTTCATGAAATGTTCAAAAGTAAACTTGAATAATTCCAGTTGTTTGAAAGTGATGTTGTCACAGCAATATAAATGAGATATTAAAGAAATAATTATGACCTGTTTAACTTCCTGACAAGCAGCTTATAATACATAATTAAAACAATTATTCCAAAGATTTTTGTTTTTTAATCAAAGCAAGTATTAAAGAAAAAAAAAAATATCCAACATTTAGAATTTTTGACAATTTACCTTGAGTTTGCTTTGGTTGAAATTATACCATGAAGTTGCCATACCAGTGCTCTTCCTCTTCAGAATATATATTTATATTGACATTTTAGGAAAAATGAATAAACCATGATAAATTCTGACATGTATTCTTCTATAAAACATCAATACATGATGGAGCCAAACTGTTCTGTGAGGTGACATGTTCCTTTTTGTCTTCCAGCCTCGGCTCCTTTACGACAGTCGTCAGCGGTGTCTCATACTACTGAGCCCACCAGCGCCAAGAAGGCTGATGTGATCGACCTGACCCTGGAGAGCTCCTCGTCCTCCTCCGACGAAGAGGACTCGGACCCTCCGCTGAAGAAACGCTGCGTTTACATTTGCAAGAATGAGGATATGCACGCGAAGGGGTGAGCAGGCCTCTCTGAAGCACACACAGACCTGCGTGTACCAACATTGTTCCTAAAAACAAACTCATTTCATCTCCATGTGTGGATCATAGCGGTCTACAATACCCACAATGCTTAAGGCAGTGTTTTCTATTAATGTTGCCATCCAGTAAAATATGTGCCAACACTGGTCATGATTTAAATATATTATAAATACAACATTTAAATACATTTAATACAGTTATGGGTGCGTTCCACCATTTACGGGGTTTCTCTTTGTCTTCTGGTTTAGCGGCTGCAAAAGCCATGCAATCCTTTTTTGATTTGGCCCCCCTCAGTGTTAAATGTTTGCTGTTTTCTGGAAGGATGTGATCTGGACGACTCTAGTTCTAATAAAAGCTTGCTGTTCTCCTCTCAGAGTGCTGACCTACCAGCCCACTGTGCGCGTGCCGAATGTCCAGGCCCTGGACACGTCGTATCTGACCTCCACCCTCGCAGACTATGCAGTTCCCTTCCACCCGTCCACCCTGGCCAGCATCCCAACAGAAATGCAGAGTGAGTCAGCGGGACAGGGGGGCTGAATGTAAGCGCCATCACTACCTTCACTGTTTAATGATCCGTTTTCTTTTCTTTTTCTACCCCTAGGTCTGGATTTGTTTTCCTTAATTCAAGCAGATCCTCAGGTATGTTTGTTACAGTTTCCTACTGTTTATAGCTGCTCTATGCATGGTGTCTCTCATCGTATAGGTTTAAACCAGGATTCATAGCAGCAGGAGCAGGGAATAGCCTCCGATTGATACCCAGACACTGTAGGCTCACCGTATTTGTTCAAATTGTTTCTTTATGACGGCTAATGGAAATTTAAAAAGTGAAATTCAGACTTTCTCCTAAACTTCATAAATTAAGGGATCTGCTTTTAGAGACACTGACCTACAAAACAATTTTTTCCAATTGATTGAACCTTTAAAAGAAAAAAAGAATGTTCATTTTATTTAAAAAAATAAGACTTTACTGTAGAGTTCTTGTTTAAGTATGTTGAAAATAAACAAATAAAATATCAAATATGAAGCAAGCATTTTATAAGTTGTTGGCTTCTCGTCTTGCAGACAGACTTTAAGAAATCGGCATATATTAGGTTGTCCTTTTTATCTGTTTATTGCATTGAATCACAGCAAAGCCTGTACATTTTCCTCGCATAGTGACACCAATCGAGATAAAGTAATGAGTTCACGCTAAACCCTGATCAGTTCTTGTTGTACTGAGGGGGTTAAATATTTTTGAATACGTTTTCCAAAGCGGATACATTTAAAAAAACACTGAATAGCAGTTCATTGGATTGGAAACGTCGTACAGCAGTTCATAAATACTTAAGGGTTCCGACCGTGATGACTTTGATCCACCTGATCAACTTGTTTTTTCCCCCGCTCAGCATTACCGGCCACAGATGTTCCTGGACAACCTGACGAGCAGCATGCAAAGTGCGGCTGCGGCCAGCACCAGCTCGGCCCTGGTCTCCTCTTCCAGCAGCCACTACGACACCAGCGCCCACTCTGCCAGCTCCATCCACGAGACCCGGGTCATCACGGGGGGTGGGGGCGCCGGAGGGGGGACGGACAGCAGCATATCAGATATCATTTCACTAGACTGAGCCACGTCTCACTGGACCTCTACAGGCCTGTTTTCTGTGGCCTTTTTAGTGCGGACTACGTGTACATGCCATGTTGATTGTTTTTTACCTAGAAGCACTCAAATTGGTATAAATGAGCAGTTTGATGGCCTGAACATTTTCTGTATCTGTATCCAGGTATGTTTTCTTTTACCTTCAACATTTGGGAAATATTGCTGTCATACGTACAGTATTTTTATCACATTAGATCAAAACAATGATTGAGTTTGTCTTCTTTTAGTCAAATATTCTGTGGTGATATTGCGTTGGTTAGATCAATATTTCCTGATGTTTTAACCTTAGTATAATCAAGTATTTCCCCACTGTTATAGCATTGGTTTAGTTCAATATTCCCTGGTGATTTCGCCTCCATTTAGTCACTTATTTCCCAGTGTTTTAGCCTTGTTTTAGTGCAATATTTCCTCAGTGGTATTTTAGCCTTTGTTTGGTCCTATATTTACTGGTATTTAAGCCTTGGTTTGGACCAATAAAACCAGGTATTTTAGCTCTGGTTTAGTCCAGCATACCCTTTTATTACTGTCCAATATTCCCTGTTATTTAAGCTTTGGATGAGTCCTAATTCACTGGTATTTTAGCCTTGGCTGAGTCAACGATTGCTTGGTATTTTAGCCTTGGTTTAGTCCAATATTCGTTGATATTTTAGCTTTGATTCATTCCTAGAATCCTTGGTATTTTAGCCCTGGTTAGTCTATCCTTTTCAGGTTACTGGGAGTCATTTGTTTCAGGGTTCGTTTAAAAAATATTGACTGAAGAACTCAAATCAGTAGTTTCTTTGTATTTCCCCGTACACCATCATTATGACCTAAACAGCTAATCTTTTGGCCATCCATATATAGGTATAGAAATATTTTTACAACCCTTTCTCCCTAGCAGAAAGATAAATGTCTGTATACTTTCTTTTCCCAGTTGCTCCAGTGTTGGAAATATTTAGGACATTGAACTCATCATTTATACCAATTTGTTTACTTGCACATACATGTAAATCTGACTTCAGCCTTTTCTTGCCTGGTTGACCTGAGCGGTGTGTGCCTCTTTGGTACCGAACAAATTCAGGACGGATGGAGGGAGAGCTCGGACTCAGTGCTCTCAGCAGGACCTCGTTTCACACAACATCCATTGAAGTGAAAGAATGGTTAGAAGTAGGAGGCCCCTCAGTGAAAAAGACTTGTGGACTGATAGACATACTGTTGACTGTGAAGATGGAAGGCAGGTCAGTAATTCAAACGTTTCCATTGGTTCTAACAGTTGTCAGTCAACACTTCAACGAGGTTTATCACGGGGCAGCTTTCACGTCACACCAACGTAAAATGTTCCTTTGTAATTTAGTCAGAGCAATAATAATTTAACTAGTGTTAGGTTAAATCAAGTTGTAAATGTAGTTCAGAAACTCCACACCACTCTGCCTCCTGAATCAACTCCCTCTCCTTCATATACGGCCCATTTATTGGCTCATGTGAGTCGCAAACGTGGTTTATGTTTTGTGTCAAATCTTCAGCAAGCTCCTTTGCTTTCTTTCAGAGATTGAGATGTTCGGATGGATGTTGTGTAAGTACAGACCTTGATTCAGGACGTGGTTAGCCTAGCTTAGCATTACTGTAAGCGGAGGTGGGAACAGCTATTTCATCTTCTCATCTCGTGCTCGGAAAGGTCAACAAGCGCAATTCAAAGTGTAGAACTGTACTTTTTTATTCATGTTTTTTAAATTTTTCCCACAAATGTGTGCATCAGCTTTGACTAGCATGAGACGGCTCAGTTGGTTTTAAAATAATGTGAAATGAAAGAGTTTGTTTGCCTCAAAGTTGGTGTAAAAAATCAGAAAAGTTCATGTTGCCAAGGGTCTGATTTTTAGCTTCCATTTAAAAAGAAAAAGAAAAAAAGTCCACTCTGTAATTCTTCTAAACTCTGGCTCCGTGTCAACATCCAGCGTAAGCCCGCTTTCTGACAGTTGACAACAAGCAGTAAGATAAAGTATGACAAACGGGCAGCTACTGTATCACGTCTACATTATCTGGATTGCTTGCTGTGCACGTGGACTCCCGGCCATCAGGAGCTCAATCTCAGGGACCTAAACTCCACTTGTCTGGGCTTGACGGACTGAGCTATTTAAAAAATAATGACGCATATGAAAAACGCCGTTGGTATCTGTAACTGAAATACAGATGATGATGCGAAAGTTAGGCCGATGTATAACATTTTAAGGTCGGTGTAACTGTTTATTCAAACATGCTAATGATTGCTGGCAGACTCAAGTGTACATGTTAAAGGAATACTTCACCCACAAAATGTTCATTTTTATATCACTTCCTCACCCCATGTTACCTTGAGTTCTTGAAGAAAACGACTCCCATGCCTCCACGCAGCATGGGAGTCAAAAACTGAGAAAAATCTTGATAAATTTAAGTGAATAGGGGCAGCGTTCAACAACAGCAAAACTATATCAAAACATCTGTTTACAAACTTTAGTGTTTTAAACAGTTTTTATGGATGCCGTTTGAATGCAAGTGGCAAAGAGGAATTATGTTTGCCCATTTTGCTTGTAAAGTGACCTCAATCGAGATACAGTTATGAGTTCATGCTTAAGCCTGACTCAGTTCTTGTGGGACTGAGGCGGTTAGTTTGTAGAAACTGAATAGCTGTACATTGGATTGGAAACGTCGTACAGCAGTTCATACACACTAAAGGGTCCTGACTGTAATGATGCTGATCCTGATCAGGTTTTAGCGTTTGTGAGAGTAGTGACCATACGACTGGATAAGTGAGACTTTGATCATGCTACATGAGTTGTGTGAGTTTGTAAACGGATGTTTCGAAAAAGGTTTTAAAAAGCAGCCTGCATTTACTTCCATCCATTAAAGCTTTTCTCATTTATTTGATTCTTCAATGGGGAGGCATGAGAGAAAAACTGTTTTCTTCAAGAATTTAACACAGGGTGAGTCATTTTGGGGCTGAAGTATTCAGGCAGCAAATTTGAAATATCGGGCTATATAAATAGAATTGAATTTATAACGGCCAGTTCACCCAAATTCCATAAAAAACTCACCTCGCTTAGCTCTAGTGAAGTCCAGTTACGCGGATGGTTTCGGTTTATGTGAACAGGATTTTTAGATATCCGTCTTTTTGAGATTTCAGTCACCTCAGAATTAAGTTTTTTTTAAATAACGTTTAAAAAATGTAACACCTGTTATTTTATTTTCCAGAATCAGTATCCCTGTTACACAACATAATTCACAGCCTGGAGTCTTGATTTGAAACTACAATCAAAACTATCAGGAAAACTGTTGCTGACTAACATTCTACTTTATTGAATTGGAGGCTGGAATCGAGAGACAAATAAAACCCAAACTATTTACTGTTTTGCTATGTAGATGTAGCACTGGTGGAAGTTGAAGAAATATGTTTTTGTAAGTTTTGATGAACAAATTCTTAGTAAGTAAAGCATTAGTATAAAAAAAAAAGGGTAAAAGTTCAACATCATCAAATTGTTTCCCATCTTTTCAGCATCTTTACTCACACAGAAAAAAACATCAGTGGTTTTTTTTGCATTCAGGTAACTGTTTTGTGAAATTACTAATTAGACATATTGTTACTGTCTCTATTCACCTGTGGGAAGATGTTGGTAATTTGAATTGTTTTGTACTCATGTAAACATAATCCAGATCCCGTGGACGTTTCTCTTTTGACAGACTCAGAGAAAACTGCTCATTGTTGTTGCTTCAGATTCACAAGGTTTATTACTGGATGGTTTAATACAAAATTGTCCATTGTTTTCCTGTACCTGTAAACTTGCAACCTTTTGAATTGTGGTACCATGTGTGGGTGTTATTTTTTTATTATTAAAAGGTTCCTTTTTTATTCAGATAGAATCGGTCACTCTTGGAAAGACCGAATAGTTAAAAAATATGAACCATTCATCAAGCATTGTTCTTACTTTCAGTGAAGTTTAGATAAAACACAGCTTTTATGTGATGACCTGATTAATTACATGTGTAGCCAACCCGACACATGGAATAATCCTCATCTGCACCATGGTTCCTTCCTTAAAAACATTACATTTTGTCTGTGATGTGTAAAGTTTAATTTGTGAAATCTTTAATGTCCTGACATGTAAAATATATGAATATAAAGGTAGGGAGGAGAGTGGCTGCGAAATGGAAAACAAAATTGGAGCGGGAAAGGAATTCTGATGCTGGTAGAGGAGGTAAGGAGACTTTAAGGAATTTAAAGAGAATTTGGAGTGTTTGCAAACAGGAAGGATTTAAGGGGAGACACTACAGGAGACATGAGTAAAGGTTTTAGTTAAGACATCGCCATGAAACTTGCCCAATTAATAACTTTCATTAAGACATTTCTTTTAATGGGATGTTTAAATATGCAAATTAGGCATTAGTTTATGAATTATGAGCTCATTTGCATACATTTCCACAACAGACATTTGAACATTTGATAAAGTCCAGAAGTTCAAAATTCTTGTTCCCTTTTGTCTACATATTAGAGTCAAAACAGCCATGGAATAAAAAATTATCCATGTCCTTGGGCATAAAGTGTTGTTTAAATCAGGCTATGAATGATGTATGAACAAACAAACCCCTCTGTAAAGACCTTCAGAATATAGAGAGGAATGAAAAGAATATTTGGTGTTTTTTAAGTGTTACTAAAGTGGAGGTTTCTGGCTCAGAGTCTGAGAAAAAAACAATTAGAGAAAACGACCTTGAATAGAACAAAATAACCAAACGATATCACCATGAAACTTCTCCAGTTGATTAATTACATTCAGACAATCATTTTATGTATTACAAGTTTTCTGAAGTTGCAAATGAGGGATTATCTAATGCTAGCTTTTGGTGAATTTATGAGAAATCTTAAATAGACAAAGGAATAAAATAAACACCCAAGTGTGTATTTTGGATGTTTTCTTTCAACTTGTCTGAAAGAAAACATTTTGTAGAAGCAAAATCTCAATTGACTAGAGCATGAAATACTATTTTTTTTTCTTGAAGTGTCTCCTTAAAAAATGTTGAGAAACCTTTCAAATGTGTGTTTGAAGATAAGTTTCAAGAACGCAGCTGCTGTGAATAGTCTGCTATACACTACTCTGGGATTATTCATGTTGCTTCAGTTAACATATTATTCATGTGATTGTTCCGCTGTAGACTGGATACCTGTCCGGGTGCAACCCACCTTCTCCTAATGCCAGCTGGGATACAGGATAAACTGATGTTCTGCTGTATTGTAGAGTAATCCCTCAGTGTGTGCTGATATTGGTTCTGTACTTCAGACATATAATGTTTATTATGAAGATGGAGAAAAGTGAAATATAGCAGTTTTATGAACTTGTCAATAGAAAAGCGAAAAATGAAAATGTCCCATCAGAGGGTTCAAACCTCATTCTGGCTTCACTGCAACCACAGATATTAAAGGGACAGCTACCTTTACATTCAACTTCCACTGGAGAGCAGTACAACCTCAGCAAGCGACAATAAACACCAAGGCTCAGCAACATTAGTGAAACTGATGTAAATCTGAAGTGGAGCCCACAACTAATTTTTCCCCCCTAAGCAGTCATACCCTTTTTTGTAAGACGGTCTAGATTGGATAAGAAAATAAAATATAACTGAGTAAAAGTATTGACCGAATAATATTTAATTCAGTGTTGAGGATCACATTTACTTTCTTTAATTTGTGATCAGAGCAGTCCATATTATTATGGCATGGATTCAAATGTCAGCTAAAACATTCATTCTGTGAACTCTACTCCAGCGTAGTAGAACACAAACAGGTTTCAAGATTAGTTATGCTGTTTATGCCAAATTCCCACCCTACCTGTCTATGTTAAGTATCTTAAAATAGTGACATCAGACTCTTTTTAGGTGGCAGGAGTGAAAAATGGAGTCATCCTCAAAATTAGTTGTGTTCAGGTTTCAGAACGAGAAAGATAGTTGGAGAACAATTAGATACACAATAGGATGTAGGCTCTACAGGAGGATTTATTTTCCACATATATCATGTTTTTAACAACTGATGTAAAGATGTCTTGGGGTTGCAAAATAGTTCATATAGCTGCTGTAAATTGGGGGAAAAATCCCCCCTGAGTCCTGAATGTTTACAACATCTGACCACAACCCCTGTTTCTATCTTCTGGAGCTTTCAACCACATCTCAAGAACTTAATTTTTCAGCTAATGGAACTGGCTCAAAGGGAACCTTAATGCATTTACTTGAGAGAAATAAAACTGCCCTGTTTTTCTGAATTAACGAGATACCTCATTATCCAAAGAGAAGCTCTCGAGACCATGATTTCATGGAAGCTAACACGGACCACCTGTTTAGTTCAGTCATTTTTGGGGGGGTTTGGGTTTCAGTCATTGGAAGACTCATGTCACTTAGTAATATGGTATTATTAGTTTGTCGACTTTGCACGGGCACCTCAGAACTTTGCGGTTGTTCAGTTGTGCGGATGTTTCTCAAGCATCCATTGAACCTGTATGGCATGCTTCACCAATATAAAACAATGTATGTGAAGTGCATTCAGCCTGGTTTTGTGGCGTCTCAAAAGACCATACGGCAATTTGCCAAAGTTGGGCTCACGTCCGTCCTAGGGTTTTCAGTGCTGGATTAATCTTAACAACAGGCATGTTTGCTTTCATGAAATCAAGCTCTCCAGTAAATGAGCTTCCTTTGGGAATTGGAGGTATCTCGTTAATTCAGAAAAACAGGGCAAATATCTTTTCAAGAGACTGTATTACGCTTCCGTAGGCTCATCAGGTGTAGTGTGATAGGTGATCACAGATGGTCATACTGTATATGGGGGGATGGTAACAGCTATCTCTGATGATTCCCAGGAGTGAATGTCCTCCTTAAACTTTCTCCGACCATCAACCAACTCCATATGACTGACCAGGGTATATACAGTGGGTACGGAAAGTATTCAGACCCCTTTACATTTTTCACTCTTTGTTTCATTGCAGCCATTTGCTAAAATCGAAAAAGTTCATTTTTTTTTCGCATTAATGTACACTCAGCAACCCATCTTGACAGAAAAAAACAGAAATGTAGAATTTTTTGCAAATTTATTAAAAAAGAAAAACTGAAATATCACATGGTCATAAGTATTCAGACCCTTAGCTGTGACACTCATATTTAACTCACATGCTGTCCATTTCTTCTGATCCTCCTTGAGATGGTTCTACTCCTTCATTGGAGTCCAGCTGTGTTTAATTAAACTGATTGGACTTGATTAGGAAAGGCACACACCTGTCTATATAAGACCTTACAGCTCACAGCGCATGTTAGAACAAATGAGAATCATGAGGTCGAAGGAACTGCCCAAGGAGCTCAGAGACAGAATTGTGGCAAGGCACAGATCTGGCCAAGGTTACAAAAGAATTTCTGCAGCACTCAAGGTTCCTAAGAGCACAGTGGCCTCCATAATCCTTAAATGGAAGAAGTATGGGATGACCAGAACTCTTCCTAGACCTGGCCGTCCAGCCAAACTGAGCAATCGTGGGAGAAGAGCCTTGGTGAGAGAGGTAAAGAAGAACCCAAAGATCACTGTGGCTGAGCTCCAGAGATGCAGTAGGGAGATGGGAGAAAGTTCCACAAAGTCAACTATCACTGCAGCCCTCCACCAGTCGGGGCTTTATGGCAGAGTGGCCTGACGGAAGCCTCTCCTCAGTGCAAGACATATGAAAGCCCGCATAGAGTTTGCCAAAAAACACATGGAGGACTCCCAAACTATGAGAAATAAGATTCTCTGGTCTGATGAGACCAAGATTGAACTTTTTGGCGTTAATTCTAAGCGGTATGTGTGGAGAAAACCAGGCACTGCTCATCACCTGCCCAATACAATCCCAACAGTGAAACATGGTGGTGGCAGCATCATGCTATGGGGGTGTTTTTCAGCTGCAGGGACAGGACGACTGGTTGCAATTGAAGGAAAGATGAATGCGGCCAGAGATATCCTGGAAGAAAACCTCCTCCAGAGTGCTCAGGACCTCAGACTGGGCCGAAGGTTCACCTTCCAACAAGACAATGACCCGAAGCACACAGCTAAAATAACAAAGGAGTGGCTTTGGAACAAGTCTGTGACCATTCTTGACTGGCCCAGCCAGAGCCCTGACCTAAACCCAATTGAGCATCTCTGGAGAGACCTGAAAATGGCTGTCCACCAACGTTCACCATCCAACCTGACAGAACTGGAGAGGATCTGCAAGGAAGAATGGCAGAGGATCCCCAAATCCAGGTGTGAGAAACTTGTTGCATCATTCCCAAGAAGACTCATGGCTGTACTAGCTCAAAAGGGTGCTTCTACTCAATACTGAGCAAAGGGTCTGAATACTTATGACCATGTGATATTTCAGTTTTTCTTTTTTAATAAATTTGCAAAAATTTCTACATTTCTGTTTTTTTCTGTCAAGATGGGTTGCTGAGTGTACATTAATGCGAAAAAAAAAGAACTTTTTCGATTTTAGCAAATGGCTGCAATGAAACAAAGGGTGAAAAATTTAAAGGTGTCTGAATACTTTCCGTACCCACTGTATATTTACATTATATGTATATATTTAATATTGGTATTCTATATCTAATTTCTAAGCAATATTCGTGAGGTATTTCACTTGGCTGGAGTGATTCAAAGTTGAATCACTAGCAAAATCGCTGTTTTGGGAGTTTTACAACACGCGACTTTGACCCAGGACACCTGTGTTCGTGTCCCGTGTAAAACCAAAAGCTATTTTAACCAAAAAACGTGATCTTAAAGTATTTTGTTGCCTAAAAAAATAACCTAATGAAGTTAGGAACTGCAAAAGCACCACTAGCGGTTAAAACACCATGAAAAGTTTTTTCCAACCCCCAAAAAGTTTACAGGTTGTTTGAAGAAAATAATCAATGACTTAGAACTTCTCTTGCAAACTCAATTTCTTCTTAAAATTCAGCAAGGCCTCAAATCTGAGAGAAAATGTTATACTAATATCCACACAATGACCCCCTGTCAACTGTGGGGAAGTGCTGTTTTTAATCTTTGTGATATGGTCAGGGGCCACGGGGCCAAATTAATCATCGTACACTCAACATGTCAGGTCAGATGACAACCAGAGAGCAGGCCATGGGACCGTGGGGCAGGAAATACGGGGAAAGCAGAGGCAAAAATGGGGGGAAAGTCAGCTTGGGAAATCAGATTCTACTATCAGACCTGAACTCTGTGAAGGCTGAGGTTGAGTTAAGGTCAGAGACATCCTCAGGTGTTTGTTTGCTGGCTGTCAAACAGCAGGGCACTACAAAAACACAATTTGGCTTTAATTTCTAACATGTATAGATGTGATTACCGTCATGGCTGCTTTAACTGCTTGGGGACCCAGCGGCAGCAATGAGTTGTTGGCTTCAATTGACCATCGTACATTGTGAATGTTCCCCTCACCTTCAAATGGACTGCGTTTACATAGTGTTGATCCAAAGCACTTTACATTTTGCCTCTAAGTCACATACATACACTTCCACACCAATGGCAGTGTGCTTTGATGCAGTATGTTGGCCTGGCCATTGTGGTTCAGTGTGTTGGACACTTTAAGATTGGGGAAAGAGAAAATAAAATACTTGGTTAAGATAAGGGAGTAGTCATGGTGATGTCACACTGCTTCTGCCTTTGTCCCCCCTCATTTACTGGTAGAAGTCCATGTCAATTATGTATGTATTAGGTAATATAAGCCATTTGGGAACACAATCTATATAATGTCATAAAAAGTCTGTTCTTAGGCAAGCAGATTGGGGAAAGAGTTATTGTCGGATTCTTTCCATATTCTCCACATGGAGTACAAGCTCTTGTCCTCTGGTAGGCTGTATACAGTACCCAGATGTAAACCTAAACGTTTCAAAAGTTAGTCTTTTTTTTATTTACTACTATGGAGGCAGCTATAATGTTAAGACAATATGTTATGTGTCATATTACTTGTGCAGCATTTGAGTCCAAGAAAAATGTCCTTATGCGGTCAATAGTATATCGTATCGTATCGTATCGCATCGCATAGTATCATATAGTATCGGATAGTATCATATAGTATCGGATAGTATCATATAGTATCGTATCCTGGCGTATCGCATCGTATCGTATCATATCGTATCCTGGCGTATCGTATAGTATCGTATCGTATCCTGCCGTATTGAATCGTATCGTATCCTGGTGTATTGTGCATATTGTATGTATCGTATTGTATCGTATCGTAAACTATATTATTGTGGGATATCGTACAGTGGTGCCTTACCGTAAGGTATGGTATTGTATCTTATCTTATCGTATTGTATTGTAAAGTCTTATCGTACCGTATCGTGATCAATGAAGAGAGATAACCAGGTGTCAGCTCATGTAGAGCTTCAAAGAAGGCTGCAGAAGGTCAGGGTCAGTATTTTCGATTAGGCAACTTTTATATCTCAACCAAGTGTGCACACTTTTTTTCGATTTGGGAATTTGTGTCATTTTTGCACTGCATTTTATGTGCAAACTATTTTGTTTGTGTCAAACTATACATAATGATGTAGCTACTATAAGAAATCTAGGACTTTGATTTGAAATGTTAAATGTGTGTTTAACAACGTCACTACAGTACAACTAGTGAGTAGTAGTCTGATACCGGAAGTGAAACCTGGGCATTGTATATCAGCCGATGCCGAGTACCGAGCCAACACCAGTGTTTCATTAATAAGTTATATCCCTCACTGTGTGGAAGTGACTGGAATCATTATTTATGTGTAGGGCAACATCAGGCTTGACTTAAACATTGCTTTCCTAACAAAATAGTAAAAAATAAAAACTGAGATTTGGATTTACTGATTTGTTATTTTAGTAACACACACAGGGCTGCACGGTGGTGTGGTGGTTAGCACTGTCGCCTCAAGGGCCCAGGTTCAATTCCCGGGCTGGACTGCCTTCTATGTGGAGTTTGCATGTTCTCCCTGTGTCAGCGTGGGTTCTCTCCGGGTTCTCCGGCTTCCTCCCACAGTCCAAAGACATGCAGGTTAGGTTGACTGAAGAATCTAACTTGCCCGTAGGTGTGGATGTGAGTGTGAATGGTTGTCTGTCTCTATGTGTCAGCCCTGTGATAGTCTGGAGACCTGTCCAGGTGAACCCTGCCTTCACCCAATGACAGCCCCCCGCGACCCTTAACTGGATAAGCAGTTACGGAAAATGAATGAATGAGTAACAGACACACACACGCGTACATCATGTGTTTCCATTCCTGAGGACACATTTTAAACCCTCACTTAGACTTCGGCCTGATCCCAGTTTTTAACCCTCACCCATTAGCCAAGTCCAAATCCTAAGCCTCTTGATCGACCAAAATGCTTCTAATTTTCACAACAACAACAAAGCCCTTTCACAACTGTAATAGGTTCTCCAAAAGACGGAAGCAGAAGAAGTAACACAAACACACACACACACACACACACACACACACACACACACACACACACACACACACACACACACACACACACACACACACACACACACACACACACACACACACACAAGCCAGAGCAGCAAGCCTTTATTAAGTGTGGCATGGTGCTGACTGGCAGTGGACAGCAGACAGAGGCAAGATCCCAATTATTGTTGGAATGAACAGCTTGCTGGTGCTCTGGGTGAGGTGGCTGGGAGAGGCTTGTTAGGTGTTCTGTTGCTGAGGGAGCTCCTCCTCTGGGAGCCTTTCACGTCAGTCTGGGAGCCTTGTTACCCGGTCAGCCTCTGTCCTCAACACAGCTCTGCTAAATTAACAGTTATGCTGGAAACCAGTAAGCCAATATTATGGAGCTTTGACTTGCTGTGTTTTTATTTTTATTTTACGTTTTCTCTGGTATGTGTTCACTGGGGTTCTGTACTGTGCTGTAATTGCATCACTTACACAGTTTGTAGGCTATTGTCCATTACAAGAATCACTTCCGACTGTGATACTGACTGTGAGAATCCAACAGAGGTAATCCCACCAAGCTATTTGGGACTGTTGTGTTTGCAGCACACAAACAACCAGATAAAGTCTGGAATTGCATAAAGTTAATTAAGAAAACCTGAAATGATGTTGCAAGAGTTCTTTTAACCAGTTTAGCAGAAACTCTGTCCAACATTTTGGCATTAAAGCACAGTTAAATCAGAAGATGAGGACGTTGGGTCCAAAAATAGGTCTAGGATGAGTGTGACCTAGTTTAACAGATAGCTCTGTCAAAACTGATTAGACAGTTTTGGAATTAATTTATTCCAACAACTCCTTTCGCTGCCACCGTTTAAGACGAGGAAGCTGTGGATGGAGATTCACAGCCATGACTGGTCGGATAAAGTTGTCATGAAGTAGTTCACTGATTCTGAGTGGAGGGAAAATTTCGGCATGAGTAGGGCATCCTTTTACCGGCTGTGTGACACTGTCGAACCGTTAATGAGACCAGAGAAAGCAAAAGTACGCGCACCAGTTCTCTTAGAGAGTGGCAAGAGTGTTGAACAAATTGGGCAGTTGTAGCAAATATTACTTTAGCAGTTCGGGGTTCACAGAAGTAGTCATTGCATAGTTTGACAAAAGTCATAGTAGAGTTCAGAACAGTATAGCTTGTCAAAAAAGTGATATTATATTAGGTCGAAAAAAGTCATAGCATAGTATTCCGGAAGTAGTCAGAAAAAGTCATAGTATAATATTTGGAAAAAAGTCAAAACATAGTGTGTCAAAAAAAGTCAAAAGAATATAAGACTATTTTAAGACTCATAATATAGTATGTGGTAAGAAGTGAAAAAAAGTCATAGTATAGTATGTTGAAAACAGTCAAAGTATACTGTGTTCAAAATAGTTAGAAAATAAGTCATACCATAACATGTCGAAAAAAGTCATAGCATAGTATGTTAAAAAGACTCATAGTATAGTGTCGAAAAAAGCATCAGTATAGCATAACGACAAATGTACAAAAATTAAAAGTACAGAATGTGGAAAAATGTAAAACAAAATCATAGTTAAGTATGTAGAAAAAAAGTCATAACATAGTATGTAGGAAAAAGCTAAATAAAATCCTCCTATATAAAATATAAAAAAGTTAAAGTAAACTATGTCAAAAAAAGACAAAGTTAAGAAAAATCGTAGAATTGTGTGTCGAAAAAACCATAGTGTATGGTTTGTCGAAAAAAGTAATAGCATGGTATGTCAAAAAAAGTTAAAAAAGATCATAGTATGGTAAGTCGAAAGAAGTCAAAGCATAGTTTGTCGGATAGAGTAAAATAAAGTCATAGTATAGTATGTCGATAAAAGTGCAAATTGTTATTCAGGGGATGAATTACATGTTTTTTATTGTATAGTTTTGTATAGATAGATGAGATGTCTCATGGTGATGATCAACTGTTTAAAGACTGGCTGAAGAAACTGTAGTTCAGAGACTCTGCACTCACTTTAGGGAGAAGAGGAGAGCGACTAAGAAATGTCATGACATTCACATACATTTGTGCCTACTACTGCTACTACCACATTATATACAACTACTACAACAACTGCTAGTAAAACTTTTACTACAATGACTTTTTTTACTACTTTACTACTTTGACTTTATTAGACATACTACATTATGACTTTTTTCTTCATATGCTATAGTATGATTTGTAAGTCTTTATTTGACAAACTATACTTTGGCTTGTTTTTAATATAATAAAGTATGACTTTATGACTACTTATGAATGTAAAGTAATATACATAGTTATACATATAGTAATGACACACTAGGACTTTTTAATGACTTTTTCAACATACTATACTTAGAGTATATTCTACATACCATACTATGATTTCAATTTGTTTTTTCAAAATACTATGCCATGATTTTTTTTAAACAAAATTATATCTATTTTTAAACTACTGTACTGTGCCTTTTTTTCGACAAACTATACTATGATCTTTTTAGATGTGTTATACTATGACTGTTCATGACTTCTTTTGAAACATACTACACTATCATGTCTTTTCATATACCATGACTTTTTATAACTTTATTGACATGATATAAAATTACTTTTTAATGATCTTCTTGGACATACTATACTATGACTTAATTGTGAATTTTTTCAACAAATTATATTTCGATTTTTCACAACTTTCTTCAGCATTCTATCCTTCTGGATATTCACCCTACAAACCTTGTCTTAAACATAATGTTGTGAAATAATTTTTCCGATGCTCTATTCGATTTCATTTCATTTTATTTGTACTTATTTCAAACGTATAACACTCGTTCTTTGTGACATGTAATGTGACATATTTTGTCCTTTCTTTTCTTTTCTTTTCTTTTCTAGGGACAGACTTTAGAAGATAACCTATGCAAACTCCTAAAAATCCTGTCCTACAAAAGAAATAGGAAAGTATTGATCTTGGCATTATAGCCTTTCTACAATTTCTATATTTATCTTCTTTATGTGGTTTTTGATTGAAGACATACCTCATGTATATTATGTATTATGTGTATGTTTTCATGATGTTTGTAGGCTTTTAGTGCCACATATGATGTAAATTGATTGTTTGTTTGTCGATGGTTCCGATTTGTGGATGACTTATTGATGTCATGTGATTGGGGCAATCGGATTGGTCTACCAACCCATTTATGAACCCCAAATGCTATTTAAATGCATGCATCCTCACTTCCATGTAAAGTAACCTGATGAAGGTCTACGCACCGAAACGTCGTGACTAAAATACATTTATACGCAAGTGAAGAAGCCAGTGTGCGGGAGTTTTTGTTCTATAGCATTCTATCCTTTGACTTTTTTCAATATACTGCCAACGACTTTTTAATTACTTTTTTTTGGGGGGGGTATTATGCTATGGCTATTTCTTGGACATACTACAGTATGACTATTTTATGACTTGTTCCGCCATTCTGTACTATGACGTTTAATGACTTTTATCAACATACTATACTACGACTTTTTCTAACATACTACACTATGACTTTTTTCGACATAATTTACTATTACTTTTTATGACCATTATCGACATTATTGATACTATATGATGTCATTTTATGTATTTTCACGACACAAAATACTTTTTTTGACATACTATTACTTTTTTTGACTTTATAGGTCATACTAAACTATGAGTTAATAATGACTTTGTTTTGCATACTTTGCTTATTTATGACTTTTAAACAAACTATACTGTTTATTTATTTTTTATGTTACTACATAGTCAAGGACAAAAGGTGGCAGTATGCAACTAAAAGTTGGCATGGCAATCCACCAAAGAACACAGAGAAGTAGAAGATGGTACTGGAGAGTGGAGAGCCGCATATTTTTCATGATGACAATGGCAAAAATGACAAATGACAAAAATACTCACGACTTGGCCAAACCTGAAGACCCTTCCATACTTCCCATAGACCGTGTAGTCACCAGTCCACCTGCAACCGTCTGTATGATGAAACAAAATAAATAAAGTCATCATAATTTTGAGTTGCATTTCAGTGGTTAGCACTGTCGCCTCACAGCAAGAGGGGCCGGGGTTCAATTCCCGGACTGGACAACCTTCTGTGTGGAGTTTGCATGTTCCCCTGTGTCAGCGTGGGTTCTCTCCGGGTTCTCCGGCTTCCTCCCACAGTCCAAAGACATGCAGCTTAGGTTCATTGAAGACTCTAAATTGCCCGTAGGTGTGGATGTGAGTGTGAATGGTTGTTTGTCTCTATATGTCAGACCTGCGACAGACTGGCGACCTGTCCAGGGTGAACCCTGCCTTCGCCCATTGACAGCTGAGATCAGCTCCAGCACCCCTGCGACCCTTAACTGGATAAGCAGGTTACGGAAAATGGATGGAAATGGATGGATTTCAGGCTGAACCATGTTGTACACATTCAGACCATGCATTCAACCAACCTATGTTTTAGCCATCATACTTTCAATCAATACCCCTCACACTGCTACAGCAATTACTTTTAGGTTAATTTTCAGGCAACCTATTAATATCATACCATATTTGCAAATTTCCCCGCTGCGGGACTAATAAAGGATTATCTTATTTCATTCCAAAAAAACCTGAACTTCATCAATTTCTTCCTGGATGATAAATCGTCTTTGGCTGTTGTATCAGTTTTCATCACCATAACTATAACCATCTGTAAAGGACGTAACAGTATCATTTATATTCAGTTTAACTTCTGTATCCCACAAATCCAACAAGCACCAACAGGGTTTTGATCTACAGATGTAAACTTCAGGTTTACTTAAGTCCAAAGTTGAGCCTTTCTCTGGCAACAGTGCTTAAGACTCTCCAAATATCCTGGAGTTTTATGATTGATCAGCACCAAATGTATCAAAAGACAGAAAAAGAGACGACTGTCTGAGTGTTAGATGTAGGTTCATCACATATAAACACAGCATTATGATTAGACACTATTCCTCTTGTTGACGCTACAGTCTGTGGTTTGATACAACAGACAACACAACCTCTGTGTCGGTGTTTGGACACAAAGCTTCCACTGAATACATCTGCTATATGAGATTCTTCTGTTAGCCTCTGTTGAAGTGTGTCCCAGTTTCATAGAATATACTAACAATTAAAAGGTAATCTTGGCGCTGATCGTGAGAGTGCACAGTTTTTACAATTAGTAAACAAGAAATTCATTTTTTTGGTACAAACAGGGAATCACAGGTAGCAACAACGTCTGTTCTGCACAACGTGATTGGTTGATGCCTTTATTCGCGGTGTAAAAAGCTCAGAAAAATCGAACTTGTTAACTTGTACAACGCATGTTGGTGAATGAACGTCACTACATTGAAGAAGTGACATCCGACCTGTCACATAGTAAAATAACTTTTCAATTGATTTATAAAAAAAGCACTTGTTTAGGATTTGTACTCTATACTCTGTTTAGCTGTTGGAAACTATATCGGGGGAGAAAACTATAACAAAAAGTTGTTAGATGCATTCACTTCAAGGCACTAACACTTAGTATAAGCGCTAGTGCTGCTAAAGGGAAATGCTGTTTGAGTGATAGAATCACTGCTGACAAATACAGATACATAAGCACAGGGCCTTACCATGTGGCTGTAAATGTAGGGCCACCATGACTGAATGAATAAGGTGGAAAAACTGATACGTGTAACTGATACTCTACATGTTACAGTGTGTGTGTGCTGTGTGTGTGTGTCTACCTGTAAGAGATGTGCTGTCCTTCACAGGTAACATCATCCAGATGTAGTGAGGTTGTATTCTAAACCTCCGTCTCCTACAGCCGTGCTTTCATGTGGCTCTTTGAGATTCGCTGTCAACAGTGATGCACGTTAGAATCACAGATTTCTGCCAACACTCTCTCTCCTTACACATTCAATGCAGAGGCAGTAACATTTGGACTGTAGTCTCACACTCAGTGTGTCACGTTACTGGACTCTACGGGAAAAATACAAAAGTTTCCATGTTGTTTATTTTAGTTAGTAACACTTAAAACACTGAGCTGGTTATACCAGTTAGCTCTGTAGCTTAAGTGAGCCAGTGTTGCCAAAAACTGCATTCACTAATGTAACATTAATTAATGGCGTTTCACTTCTTTATGACATGTTAGCGCACCTTGCAACAATAACTTAAATTGGCGTCGAAAAAAAAGTTTACTAATATTTTATTAATAAATATTATATATATTGCTTGAGTTACTGTACCAAAAAGACCAAATACATGATATCAGCTTTATTGTTTGCGACATAAGATACATATGTCGTAAATTTCAAGTTCTAAACACGACATTCTATTGGACATTGCTCACAATTTGCTAGCAATACCAAATAAAACGATAGCTAGCTCTTTTTTTGATGAGCTACGGAAGCAGCGTGAACGTTTTGTAAATATGTAACGTTCACTTTATCCGTTGACTAGGATTTTAATGGATTTAATCCTACCGTATCAACTGACGACCCGGCCCGTGACCTTTGAACCGGAAGTAGTAACGTGACGTTACTGGTTATACAACTTTTTGTTTTTGTTATTTTTTGCACCTCTTTCTGTTGTGAAAAGGGTGTAAGATGCTTTAGGTCACGTCTGTACGCTGTCTGAAACCCAATTTCAAATTTGTGAAAGCTATAATATTTATTTTTTGCATCAAAGCGAGATGCTACTGATGTTGTTTTTTCACATCTACCATCTAATCGAACCACATCGAACTGGTTCTCTTTTTTGTCATTTAACTTTGTTTTCCTATAACCTAAACATATTAGCATTATACATAAATACCAATGCCAGGTTTCCCAGACAGTAATAAAAAGAAAACATTCAACACTTCACTTAAAGGTAGCTAAAAGGACCCCAGAGATTAGTTAATTTCCTCTTTAAATCCTTCTTTATCTATAAATGAATATTGTTCTTTCACCTTTCCTCTATTGGCCATAGTCCAACAGCTTCATGCCAATGTCTGTTATCCTTATTTTTGCCAAAGCCTTTCCCCCTGGCCTGTGTTACAAGTACCATTATTTAGTCCTCGGTGTACCTGTTCTTCATGTGATCCATATATGAAGACATCTACTGTATATGAAAAGCTTTCTGTCAATACTTCAGCACAACTATCAACGAGATATGCCTTCTGACAGAGTCGGGATGCTTTTTGAAAGTAAGTAAATCTGGTTCTGGGTTAAAAGCCAGTCACTGTTGCTAGAAAAAACTGCAACAACTTTGTTTGCATGCCTTATATAACAACTACCAATAGTATAAAGGGTTGAAGGAAAAAATCCATTAATTATAGAATTGCAATGTTTTGCCTGGCATTATTGTGTTGTATGAATGTATTGTATTTTTTATTGTATAAACTATTAATATTGAAAAATACAAATTTAACCTTTTAGTGCTGAGTCTTTTTATGGTGTGGACAGGACATGAGAAACCCATTGTGTTGCAAAAAAAATGAGTGGAAACTTGATCTTATTAGTTAATTTGCATAATTTGCAGTTGAAAAAGTGTTAATGCAATTGTATCGGGGGGATTCTTGTGATTCCAATTCCCACTATATATATATATATATATATATATATATATAATGTTTTGTTAATGGTACAGGTGATATATATATATATATATATATAAATATCTCGCTCTCCAGCGACTACACATTACTACTTTACCCTTTGACCATGAAGGCGACACTACTCTAAAGAGTAGTCTACTCTATAGGGCATATAGGCTACAAAGTCAGCTCTTCATATAGTTAGTATGGTATAGTTTAGAGAAGATCAGCAATTACAAATATGTCTGCTAATTCAACACCACAGACCATTACGGGTTAAGCAATACACAGCAGAGTAACAGGCGGGATAATTTTGCTAATTTACATCTATATATATATATATATATATATATATATATATATATATATATATATAAATGTTTTTTGACACTGGAGTTGGAATCGGTATTTGACTCCTGGGGAATGAGACCAGGCTGCACCAAACTCAGCTGACAAAACAGCATAGATAAGTTTCACTTTCTGTAAAGTTCCCTGTTATATTCTTATATTCTTAATTAAGCGTACACTTTTTTTAAGTGGGCCTTTCATTTAGGTGGCTAAAGCAAGATTTGCTGGTACTCCTGTCTGCTTCTCCAGTGTGGGGCACGTGCTGACTGCCATCTACTTTAGGTATCCCAGGCAGCAACCTCCGGTTCTGCCAAGTGAAGCCAATGAAGAAGTGTCTTGAAACTTGCATTCTCTCTGCTGTCCATCAGGGGGCGGTCCTCTAATTGTAAAGAAGTCTATGAGAAAATGACTCTACTTCTCTCTTGAATTATTCCCTCAATCTCTAGTTTCAAGTCTTCTTTAATACAGCATGATGTTCATTTAGTAAAATGATGGTCCATTTAGAGTCATTCATTTTCCGTAACCTGCTTATCCAGTTAAGGGTCGCAGGGGTGCTGGAGCCGATCTCAGCTGTCAATGGGTACACCAGGTCGCCAGTCTGTCACAGGGCTGACATATATAGACAGACAACCATTCACACTTCTTCAATGAACCTTAGCTGTCTTTGGACTGTGGGAGAAAGCTGGAGAACCCGGAGAGAACCCATGCTGACAACATGCAAACTCCACACAGAAGGTTGTCTAGCCCGGGAATTGAACCCAGGACCCTCTCTGAGGCGACAGTGCTAACCACTACACCACCGTGCAGCCCTCCATTTAGAGTCAAATAGACCATAAAGTTGAGTGTACTTTAGGGTGGACTAACTGTAATTGACAGTTCTCTGCCGTTACCAGAGATGTATACGGCGTCTTTTCGTTACTCCTCCACATTTTCCAAATATTGGCAGCTTCTGCTCATTGGTGGCGGAAAAACCAGATGGCAAAGGCCGTAATCAAACCACAAACCAATGGGTGACGTCCCGATGACTACGTCCTCTTCTTATATACATTCTATTGGTAATACACTGACTATGAATGAGACATCAAAGCTATCCCTCTTAAGAATGACTTCGGCTGAAATCTAGTTTTTGCTCACATCCTGTGGTTGACATTCTCATCTTACTGCAGTGATGGAGAAGTGTACTTTACTTGTGTCAGTACGCTGTGATGTCACCGTTGGGTGTGGCTGAAGATGCCGAGAACACATTGTCTTTTTGCAACAGACATTCAACCAGCGGAGGTCAGTGAAACACTGCTGTCCATCTTCATCACCAAGTTAATGACCATGTCCGTCTCATTAAACAAAGTTGTTGATATATGTTGTCTGTTGTTGACGGTGTTTGGTCTCAGCCAGTACAGTGAACCCCGGACCAGCACAGAGAGGATTAGGATGGACTGTTTGTCCTCTCCCTTAGTGTCTGTTGTAGTTCTGTGGCGTTGCAGCGACCATGACCAGGCTCTGACTCCATTTATTTGTCAGGCAAAGCAGACCCACAGCTGTGTTTGTTAGGCTGTCAACAGACTTGTCATCACTATCAGGCCCATGTTGCCTCTCTGCGTTTTTTTTCTCTTCTCTTTTACCATATTTGCATATTTAATGTTCCGTATCCCTCAGTCCGGTAGACGCACTTGGCAGGTGCATGGCAGAATGAGTGCTGCGTTCAAGGGCTCTGCCTCGTCCACGAACAATCCCCTTGAGGGTGTGGTGAGGGCTGGTTTTTAACATTTGTAATGCAAAGCAAGAAATAAGAATGTTAAATATAATGCTCATATGACAATATGTTTGAGACTTGAGACGCTCAATGATCGAACGGAGTGTCGGCCTTGTGATGTTCAGAGCTGACTTAAAACAGTAGCTGCCAGAAGAGACATTTTCATCCTGTGAAATCCAGATAAAAAAATATTAATTCAAAATATTTCATATAATTGAGTTTTCCAGGCCAAAACATGTTAACGTGTGCAGTGCCTCATGTTGTATCCAATGTTTTATTGTTATTTAATCTTTTTTTCATACTTTATTTTAATCATGATTAATAAAAAAATCTGAGTAAAAAAGTGAGTACAAAACAAGTAGAGTTCATACACACATATAAGACCGGAAAGATTATACAAAGTAATACATTGAAAAAAGCAAACTGAGGAGAAAAACACGAGTTTAGACTGAGGAGTATGTTTGTGTGCGTTTGATGTTGTGTGTGAGCCTGTGTGTGTATGTTTGTGTGTTTGAGCCTGTGTGTGTCCATCTTATGTGTGATCTGGTTAATGTGAAAGTGAGGGGTGTTTATTGAGGACACATTTTAATCTACACATAAATACACAAATACTGTACATCTACACAAATCACTCTATTAAAAAAATCTATGTATATAACTATCGCTTAGCAACTGATCCATTCAGCGAAGCGTTCCTTTAATGTCTAAATAAATATTCAACTGGCTTCTTTTGGAGCACATTGAAACAGTATGATGATGAGAAGAAGGTTACATCATTCTCTTTCTGTCTTCACAGTATTGAGGAAACACTCATTCAGTCGGTCACAATGGTTAGAGTGTTATCTGACAGAACACAACTGTCTGTCACAGCCTTTAGTATTGACAGCATTCATTTATATCTCATCCTCCTTTAATCAAATGTCCATACCAGATATGTTTTTTTATATGTTTTGTTTTACAAAAAATCGCAATATGACCTTGAACTGATTAAGGGAAATACATTTTGGACAAGAAACTTCTCCTCAACCCTCTCTCTTTTAGTCGACCCCTGGATGAACTGGGATTTCCCAAAGCCATGGTCTTTAAGGGGAGACCCTACTGGTGAAGGGGGTAAATATTAACTATTAGATATCCCCATGAAACTTCACCAGTTGATTACTCAAGACAATCATTTCTTTGCATTTGAAGTTTTCTGAAAAGTCATGTTTAAATAAGCTACCTAAGAGATTGGGAGCATTTCTATTACCTCCACACGGCTCTCAAGGTGGCAACGGCTGAGCAAGCGGCTCACAGCTAACGGTGCGAAAGGCGGCAAAAGTGAAACAGAGATAACAGTGTTAAACTGAGGCAGAACTGAATGGTGGGTGATACGCTTCCCTGATGACTGAGTTGGTCCGGACGGCGTTTCAGCTGTAACCGACCAATGAGAGCAGTGCACAGCGGTAACCATGAGCTGGCCAGTAGGGCGTGAACATGCATGTTTTTACAGAGGGAATTTTCGATATCTCTCTGTATCATTCGAAATTACATTCCAGTTTTCGCCCTGTTTTTAGGAATAAAATGTATAATTCAGGCTCTGAATGATAAATGAACAAACCCCTCTGCAATAACCTTCAGATTATAGAGAGGAATGAAACTGTAAAGTTTGGTGTATGTATGAGCTACTGAAGTGGAGATTTCTGGATAAGAGTCTGAGAAAAAACTAATTTAGTGAAACGTCTTTCATAGATATGTTTTGTAAAATAACATACATTTTGAAGACATAACAGGTGAATAGGGTAAAAAAATTACCTGATAGATATCACCATGAAACTTCCACAGCTTGTTACTTAGATTAAGACAAACATTTTTTGGTACAACAACTTCTCTGAAAGTTTATGTTTAAATATGAAGCATTATTAATGCTAGCTATGTCAAAGTTTACATATGCAAATGGGCAAAGTGCAAAGTGATGGTGGTCATTTCACCTCATTCTGTGAGATCATGTTGCATCGCTCTCAGTGAAACTCAAAGTTGGAATGAATACAAGAAAAGCATGATCAGGTAAGCCCTTAGAATGAGAGCAATTTAGCTGTTGTATGTTTGTTTTAACATCATCCAGGAGGTTTAAAAATGAAGACCATGTGATGAAGTTAAAAGCTCCAGAATAGGCTAGTTCGTTGTTGGGTCTTGACTTAAAGATTATCTTGTCAAATAGAAATGCAATTCATTTTTAATATCAATGATATACAGTAGCAAACAGTTTCCCCGCTGCCACCAGTTGTTGTGCTAAGCTAGGCTAAGACATGTGTCAGGAGCTGCCTTTGTGCAGTAGTTGCTAATTGGTATTGACAGTGCAGCATCCAGTAGTTCAGATTACTAGTGCAAATCCCTCCCTGACGGATGAGGTGATTTCATTCAGCCAGGATTCCACTGCCCGGGTCAAAGGTCACCATCAGAATCAATGGCCACTGAGGAAGCAGATAGGAGAGGCGGTACTGATATCGATGGGTTATTACTAAAAAACAAGAGGCAGCTGATGTCTGACAAAGACGTTCACATATGAGAATGAACTGCCTGTCCCTGTGGGAAGTGGATCCTTCCAAATATGTATTGGCTAAAACTGTTATTGTGCCGCTAAGGCTTGACTTTAAATGATTTGATGTCCTGGTAGAAAAACAAATTAACATTGTTACATGTCACTTGGTTTACATGGCTGTAACAGCATTGACTGGCTAATTGATTTTATTTGGCAAAAACAAATTCCTAAAGAACACACTACCAGGGTTGCTACCAACACACAAGGCCCCCTTTAGCGTCCGTACTAGTCGAATTAGGCTTTTAAATGACTCCAATGTAAACTCATTCCCATCCTAATCAATTGGACAAACAAACATAGGACTAGCACCCAGGGGACCCAAGTTCGTGTTCCGTGTTTTTACCATTATTTTTACTGACAAGGTTATGTAACGTGACGCTACACGTTAGCTTCAAGTTGCAAATTATGAAGACGTATTAGATAATAGAATATTATATATATATTGAAAAATAAAAATGAAATGCCTGCAATACTTCCTCTGATCTCTTGTACGTTAATAAATTGAAATAATTGTCCAAATCCCTCTTGACACCTGGAAAAGGGGTGAAAATAAACGTGTCCACCTGGGCGTCATGTTTCCATCACTGTTGATCAGAGCTGGAGCCAATAAATACCGTAAGACTACTGCTGAGTCATTTATCCCTGGAATAATTTCCATTGTAACCTTTCCCTCTGAAGACAAAAGCCAGATGTTAGTGAGTGTAGGAAAATAGCTATACTGTTCAGGGCTGTCCACACTTAACTCTAGTCCTGGGCCATGTGGCTTTTAATTTAAGATAGTGTTTTAATGTGTTAGGTTTTAGGCAATTTGCAGTGTACATGAATTTGCAGTAAGCTCAATATTACATTTGACTCAGCAGTGAATATCATTCCTAATGGGAACAGAGATGCTGGGCCTTGGACTTAAGAACTGCTGTCTGGTCAGACATGAGCCTTGTAGTTTTAATTGTCGAAATCTCGAAATGCCCATTGAGAGAGACACTGAAATTGCAACTTCAACTTTCATATATCTACTAGCATGTACTGTATATGACTGTAATACAGTTTAGTTTTTAAGATAAAACTTTGTTATTTCTTTTTAAAGTTTTTTAGTTAAACTCTGAGATCAGTGACTTGATCTCACTAATTTCCATATTTTTGTACTGAAACTGGAGATAATTTCCTACAGCCTGGCTGTCATAGATTTGCCTTTAAAGAGTCAAAGCCCCGGTCATTTCCTCTCACGCTTTTTTTCCAATGTGTTCTGATGATCTGAACTAACAAAAGTGAGCTCTGCCAACCACTCACGGTTGCTCAGTTCAACAAGGTAGCTCAAGTCTCTGTATTGTGCATACATATTTACCAGGTTAGCTGGAAACTTCAACCTTATTAATCTCCCCTGATTGGATGAGATCAAATTTACCTGTGACTGATATTCCCATTTGGTGATAGTGATACCTAGCAAGGGCAAATATATTTTTTAATGTTGAAAGAATTCAGAGACCATATCATTTACGATGTCAGGCCGTAGTCTGTACAAGCCAATGCGGTGTGTGTAATGTGACTGTTTGGAAATGTAATCTGATTACTTTTCTGCCAAACTGCTGATCTCCCAGCTGAACCAAAAAAACATCATCTCAACAGTCAGCTCCCTTCCTGCTGTGTCAGTCTTTCTGGATGTAACAATCCGTGCACAACCTTCATTACGTTTGGAGCAACTAGTAAATTTTTCTCCAAAAAACACCGCTGACACTTTTTCTCTCCGTCCGCTCTCAGCTCCATCCAACACCTTCACTGCAGATTGATGCCTCACCTTATTTTATAGTAGTGTTATTGATTGGCGCCGTGCTTGTCAGTGATGCATAAAATTAACACTGTGTTATAGGGGCATGGATTTCTGTCAGCCCTTGACAAGATAACCCATTATTGGACGACCGCTGCTAATTTGTTTTTGTTTATTCAGAGGAATAAAGTAACATTCAGCCAGCCCCAATAATAAGTCTATTACCTGCGAATGCTCGCCCGCGCCATCGACAGACACTAATCTTTTGCCGCTCCTAATTACATGAGGATTCTCAACCTTAATTAACCAATCTTTACCCCATTTTACCTGCTTAATGCTGCGCTCAACCAAACTGCACTCGTTCGACTGCGTCCGTCTGCGTCCGTCTGCTGAATGAGAGCTTCCAATTCTCGCAAGCAAATGTCCTTCAACTGTATGAGTTGGGTTTAAAATCTCTTGTCTTTTTTTTTTAATTGTCTTTTAAATTATTATCTAATTTTTTTGAATGTGTTATTCTGTCTTTGCAGCATACAGTCACATCTCAGGGGTCCACAAACTTCTTCAAATAAAATAATAAAAAAATGACATGCTGTTAAATAGAATATATAAAATATGTTTTGTATCTGCATGTGTCTGTACTCATTGAAGCTATCTGATAGTTACTGTGAACTTGTCAAACCAACTGCATCTAAAGGAAATATTGAAAATATCTATTGCATACCTTTAGACACATTTTCCCCAAATGAAGTCATAAAAATGAGTTGTGATTGATTACTTTGGAATCTCCAATAGATTTTAAAAAATGAATGTGGACCTGGTGAGTGTGGTACACAACATGACTGTATATTGGCAGACCCAGTTAAAGGAGCCAGTTGGTTTATATACACACTAAGCTCAATCACTGAGGGGTTGGTTCACCCAAATAACCAAAAAATAACTAAAAAACACATCTGTGCAGAAGGTAGTTTGGGTCATATTTGTCCATGTTTTGAGTTATTGGTTATTATTTCTGCTGCCATCCCGATACGATGGAGGTTAACTAAAGTATCGGAGACACTTTTACTGTAAAGACATGGTGCTGTTGAATCTTAAATTATAATTCATATTTTAGTTTAAATTTTAAATTTCCAGTCACCTCCATTCTATTAAGGTGGAGGGAGAATCCTTCAAGACAGATCTCCAAACCCGGACAGATAGATCTGTGTTGAAAGATACCACATGAAGGAAGTGAGAAGATATGTTTCTTTGTTATTAGGATGATCCAAAAACGTTTTTGTTTTTTTGATAACTGTCTGAATTTCAATAGTAAGAACATCTTAAAAAAAAAGGTTTACAAAGGTCAACATTAGCTAGGAGTAGTTCTCCGCCACGACAGTTTAAAATACAGGTGAATGTATGGCAATCGTCTGCACAGAGGCCTCTGGCCCAGTATATTATTATTCTTAAACCAAAGTTATGTAGAGCAAAAGCTCTCCTTATTCCACCCTGTCGAAGGCCTTCTCAGCTTCCATAATACTACAAACTCTGCTGTGAGAGTGTTAAGAATATTCAGAAGTTGCCTGTTTCGTGAAAAAAATGTCTTCCCAATTTGATCTGCTGAAATGATATGTGGTGTAGCCTGCTGCAGTGATACAAATGTGTAGTCTACTTTTAGGATGAAAAAGGTCTTTAACTACTCACAGTGTTTCTTTTATTAGGATTCACAGGAGTGAAATGACAAGAACAAGAAAAAACGCAGGAGGCGTTCCACTGAAGTTAAAAGCATCATTTTTATTTCTAAACGCTACAAGTCAAAACGGGAAAATCTCTTTCACCTCTTTTTTTTGTAAATTTTGAACCCCTGAGCACCACAATCCAGCATTCCCATAATGCACTGGATTTATCCAAGATGAACGAAAAGGGAAATAAAAGAAACATTTAAAGCTTTAATACACAGCTAATAAAGCGATTAGTGTCTAAAAACTACCAGCATAGCATAATACAAAGTAAACAACATGTTATTTGATTACATAAGTCAATTATTTTCTTCTTTTCTTTTTTGCATGCAGAGCTGTCGCTTTCTCTTCGCTCATTTGCTCTGCTGTTGGTTATGACCCCCCCAAAAAATAAAAAATTTCACGTGAGCTTGGTCACAACTTGAAATAAACTCTTTGGTGAGAAGAATGCCAGTGATTCCGTGCCACGGTTCTAACAGTCATCAGAAAGTGTTCGGCGATTGGCATCGTATATAGTATATATAGGAGGAGGGGGGCTGAGGGTTCTGCTGTCGGGGGGCTCCGTTTACAGGCTGTCCTCTGAGTATCAAGGAAGTAGGAAATGTATACTGGCCTGAATGAGCCCCGATCCTGGAGCGCCATCCCGTGCATCCCCTTAAATAGCCACCTCATGTACATTTGAGTTGCTCCGATTTTCTCAGATTATTCTTTGGGAGGGGATGTTGAAAATACAAACTCACCTGGTGGTGGTCAATTTTTCTTTCGCAAATTTTAAGTGTGTAAATACATACATACATAAAATTGTTCATCGCCACTAATTGACTGAACTTTTGTTTGCATTGACTGTTATGGAAGTCGTGCAACCGATTTGGATGTTATCAGCCGATTGAATGGGCGTCATCGACCTCATAGCTATGGGTCAGAAGAGGCCTGCTACACCTGCTAGCAGGCCGTTAGCATCTATTCACATTGGCCGCTAAGAATACAAGAAGACAACTTCGCCCTCTAGTGGCTGTAGTAATTATGGCGGGAGCAAAGCAGGAAGACAGGACTTTCACCCAGGAAACCGCTGTTCATGTCCTGTGTGAAACCAAAAGCAAATCTAGACATATTTCAGATTTTTGTTACGTTAGTTACAAACTTAACGCCGGCCTTGCAAGTTATGTAACAAATGTGGTTGTTTTACGTAACAAATTTAGTTATATACAATCTTATCCTAAACCTAACCAAGTAATTTTGTTGCAAAAGTTGTTTTGTGTCAATTCACAATGTTTAGTTTAACTTTTGCAACATGGTAGTTGCACTTTGGCCTGTTTGAAGCATTAGAATGATAGTGATAATTGTCTGACAGTCGGCTGATAACAAATGGACATTTTATAAATCTGTTGAAATAAATCATGATTTTCTTCATGTCTTTTTTCCACCATTAAAGTCTCCAAGATGACCACCACAGAATGAGTTTGTATTTTCAATATTCGGAGCCTCTGAGTGACTGAAGTTTCCAGGTTCCTGATCCAGGACCGTGTTTTGATTCACAAAATGGTGTAATGGACCCAAGACAATCCTACAGAATCTGAACATCAGCCATGTGACACAGAGTTGTGAAGTGGGAGAAGCAGCTAGTATTTATATCTGTTTTATATAATCTTTTTCTTTTCAAAACTTTCCAAAGTCCTTTCCTAGAGCCATCTGAGAAATTCTCAGATGATTGTTGGGTATAATAAAGGTGGACAGGTGGAGGACAGGGACGTAAAAAAAAGAAGAGATTTTCTAACAGAATTGTTGATTTTGTTGGGACTGGTGTTTCAACCCGGAAAGTTTCATGTACATACAAACATTGTCTATGAAAATAAACTGGGCTTTTTACTTAAAATAATACTTCTCCCACTTGACAACACTGCTAACAGGGGATAAACATCTTTGTAGTCCAGCTGCTTTTGAGAAACGAGTACTCAAGTCCATCTATAGTGAGCTGATGTCATTGTTCCAGTGTTTGAGAGCGAGGAAGGGATTCTTTCCTCGGACCTTTGCCGTGTCCACCTGCAGAGTTGTCTGATTGCTAAAGAACACATTTCAAGTAAACATGAGAATCATAAAGCGCAACCACCTTCGACAGCTCAACGGACCGCCGAACAGTCGGCTCGTCCCGTTGGCTGAGGATTGTCCTCTGTGCACGATTGTGTTTATACAATTTCAACGTCACCACCTATACACAGTCACACAATATATTATTAGCTTCATCACCACAAGAACAGCCCTTGGGGGCGTTGCATTGTCGTGGTGACACTGAACTAGTCGTGGCATTTTTTAAATCGAGAACTTTGAACAATCTGTGTGAAAAGTCGGACGGGGAAGACAGCAACTGGTAATAGAGCTTCATCAGTAGTGGACTTGAGCTTGAAGTTCATTCCTGATTATATAAATCGGGTGATACTGAATTTTTGAGGTAGATAGTGATATAAATGTTTGATAGATTAAATAAATCCAATATATTGGCCTATCTTTGTTTATAAATAAACACTTAAATATTTAAGGATCCTTTAATTTGGTGAAAACCTAATTTGCGCCCAAAAGTTTAAAGAACGATTGAAACTTGCCAAATTGAAACCAATTCCCGAAGACCTGTCTCTATTTTTCTATTGTAGATTGTCCAAGCCAACTTTTGTCTCTGGTTTCCAACCTCTACTTCTTCTGCTCTAACAAACTGCACTGTAGCCCAGTTTATTCGCTCCAAACCAGTTGATGGAAAAGTTCCGAATTTTTTTTCTCATTACATTTTAAAAGTTCCCTTAAAATGCACTTGGCAATTGAATGGAAAGAACAGAAACATATTTTTGACATTTCTGTTACTTATCAGCCGATATGATATGCTGGGCTATCAGTTAAGATATATTCCACTGATACATTGGGCCGACAATCTGTCTGATGGGCTTTAACCTTGAATATATGAACAGCATAATCTCAATTCAAATGTCCACAAATGTTCGTAATCTGCCACAGAAATTCCTACATAAGCAAATGTGCTTATTTATATCACAATGAATGTGACGTCCGACCGACCGACTGACACCTCCATCCTCAGGCCCATTTCTACAAGGTGCTGTCTTCCTCCGTACTGCACATTTATATTTTTCATGCAGATTGAACTTGTTTTGACTGGCGTCCCTACCGTGTCCCACAAAAAGGCTGTTTTGTTGCGCCGGCACAACACCCAACATAAAAAGCACTTTGAACATGTTGCTTAATTCTTTAGTCTTTTCTATATATGTTTTCTTTTTTTCTACATTCGACTAAAAAGCATTTTGTGTTCACACAAATACATGGATATGAAGGACCATGAATACACTGGCAATCGAGATTGTGGACATGATTGTTGGCACAGTCTATAACAAATGAGGTAGATGTGTGTCAATAAAATATTCCCTTCTTTGGTATAATCATACAAAATATGAAAAGACAAATCAAGAAAAAAAATCAAAATAATCCAGTGATCTGTTGAAGTAAAACATTGGTTTTCAGGTGGCTGTACAATACAAAATAAAAGAAATTCATGAGGTAAATCTTGTATTCATACTATACTATGACTATATACAGGTAGATTGGTGAGGTATCTGCATTCAAGAAGACTCTTAAAAAGGGTTTGCAAACAATGTGGTGGAGCCCAAATGTGACGTTTGCAGTGTCGAATAGAAAAAACACAATAAATAAAATCTGCAATTAAATGCTTGAACAGACTCAGATAAAAACCCATATATCTTCAAACCGGTTCCCATTTGCCCTTCACGATAAAGAAAATATTTTTTATATATTTACGAAAGCTGAGAAAGAAAGAAAGAGAAAAAAATGAGGGAGAAGCTCTCTGATGTTAGACACAAGTGCATTACTAAAAAAAAGAATTATAAAACTACTGAGTGACTGATGACAGTCTCCTACAGACCACATGTCGTCGTATCACTTCCTGTATTTCTGCTCACTTGCTGCCTCTGAGGCTGAAGTGCTCTGCTCTTTCCCGTCACCCTCGTTTCTGCAGTGATCTCAATGCCGTCCCCGAGGCTCCGTCACGTCAGCTTTGTGCTTATTGTGGGTCTTATCACGTTAACAAACATCCTCATTAGTTCTCTACGTGGTAGTGGTCCTGGCTTAACTCAGTGTGTGTTGCAGGATATTTCTTTAAAGAAACGACACAACCTGGTGTGCTGCAGTCCTACTGCGCCCGGCCTCACCAGAGATTTCTTTTTTTGTGTGTGAGCGTTTCTGACCACGACGGTGGAGCAATGATGTCGTTCGCAATATTTACTGTAATGGATGAGGAAAGCGTTGGACCACAGAGGCGCTTGCCATCACATCAATTCAAGCTGTCGGCCGTCTCTGTGCACTCTGGAAGGCCAGAGAGGACAGGAATTTTGATCGTGTACTTTCCTTTTCATCATGAGAAAAATCATTTTGTGGTCTTGACCAACGATGCTTGTTGAAAAAACTATTTTATGTAAAAAAAAAAAGTATTCTGTCATCAAAATCGATGTTTCCTTGTGATCGGGCATGTCAAAATCAACTGACACCCATTTTGTGATCACAGGTGGTTGGAAAACAAAAAGAACAGACTACTGTTGTCAGCAGGCTTCAAAAGTAAAGGGCTTTGATGTGATAGCGGCCGTTCAAATGTTGCGTTCTTTTGCACTGTCGCGGTGCGAAACGTTCCCACGCACCCATTTTTCATAGCGAGTCGGATTCACCCCAAGAAATAAATAGTTCAACAAGTTTTTTGAACGCTGCAGCATGCACCCGAATGTCATGTGACTTGGTACAACCAATCACAGCTGGCTAATTTATTTTCCTTCTTCTATAAATATGAGTCTATGCAAATACAGAGAGAAGAAGTTCATCGTTTTAGTGTAGGAATACCTAAAGCTTCACGGTCTGTCACATGGACTACTTTATTCACCCTTTCTGTTATAACATTGGTTTAAAATGTCAGCCAAATTGACACAGAGAGATCGAGCAGTTAAGCCACTGTGAGGGATTTATGGTACCGAAAATCAATTTATCTTTGTTTTGATTGTTTAGTTAGGTCAGTTAAGCTTACTTCTAAAATGGCTAAAGTGTATAGTTGTTGCAGGGGTCAGGTTTTGGTTGCTAAGTAATGGCATGCGTGACAGTAGCACAACTCCCCCACCCTAAACATTGGCGTTTTCCACATGTTTTTTACGCTACATGTGATCGGCCATGTACTCCTTTTAGTGGCCATATTAGAGGTCCTCATACAGAAGCTGTGATCAGCACCATGGCTGTCTCAACAGAACTGAACAGACATGATGATTTCATCGCAGATATATGTGAAGGAATATCTGTTTAGCCAACGATCTGGTCAACTATTGTAGCCGTTGACAAAAAATGTCATTAGTACTCTAGCTAACCTACTAAGAGCAAAAAACTGTGTCAAAAAACACATATTATAAACTCCTAACTGTGTTCCAGTGTTGTTGAATGTGGGGTTTATGTCCCAGAATGCAATACAGAACATTACAGATAAGTTGAGGCAGGAAGCCTCGCTTCCAATTTGTCCCAGGGGTCAACCTCAGTACTGTGGCCCAAAAAGCATTTTCCTCAGAGACCGCCGTTATAAAAGAGATGGTAATAGTTGAGGGTCGATTAAAACATCGCTTTAAAGAAATCCCACCATAATAATGTTATATTTGTAAAGCCTTACCAGAGCCTACAAACCCTTTTTTTAGTGCGTGACATCATCTGAATGTTAAATTTAAGAATGAATGGGTGTCTGAGACATGATCTTATCATAGTAAATCATCCAAGTGGTAAATCTTTGGTCAGATTTTCTAATTTGAATTGTCCAATGATGTTCTTATGTCAGATAAATTGACTGTACATGTGTGCATTTCCTCATTTTCTTCAATGTCTTTTTAGTGGGCTAGAGCTGGCAACTGCCCCGGGCCTCAAGGCCCTCAGGGGTCCCAGGTTATCTATTTGCCAACTAGTTTAGAGTTATTTGATTATCATTATATAATTAGTACTGTGCAACACTAAAGCCCAATAAAAACAAATGTGTCAAAATGTAGTTTTAATCAACACATTCTCACTCCCAACTGGTCAAATACCGACGCTTGGTCAGTGGTCCTAAACTTGGTCAGTGGCCCTAAACTTCAAACTACTAAAATAAATGTTTATTATAAATGTACATGTACGCCGCTAGCTAAGTGCATAAGTTACATAACAAAACTGAGGTAAAAGAAATAATATTGATTAACATTTCACACAGGACACACACAGAGGTCTCCTGGGTGAAAGTCTTGTGTTTGTTTGACCTGTCCATCCAGACCTGACCAAATGTCGTCATTTAATGAGTTGGGAGTGAGAAGAAGTTGTTTCATTACATATTTGAGTTCATATAATGCTTATGTGGTGAAAATCCTTAAGTAAATGAGCTCAATTAAATCATAACAATCTATCTGACACAGCAAGGGTGATGTTCCAGTCCAACGCTTGCTGACTGACAGCTCATTTCTGCCCTGGGCGGCCCCTTAATAGCTCAAACTGATTTAACAATATGTGATTGGTACCATTGTCACCAGAGGACAGAGCTACGTATCTGCTTGGTTCCTTTTGCCTGCTAGCTAGTTAGCGAGCTAATGAGTTGCTGATTGTCTTTGAACTGAGCTGACTGTGTCGGAAAATAAATCATGAGACTCTTCACTCAAACTTCTAATGTAACTACGAGGGATGTGCACATCACTCTTTCTAGCCAGTTACGGTAATGGTCTAATTGAACATAAGACCATGGTGTATCTACAAACTTTACATATGATTTCCTCTTCGGATGTGCTTGGTACTCTTCAGGTTTGATCAATGGTGCTAAAACTCACTTTAAATGCTTGATGTGTTGAGCCAGGATAGATCAGTTTCCTTCTTTGGTATCAGCTGTAAGAGTTTCTGAGGTCCGTCATTTCTTGCTGAAGGCTTGCTGCTCGGTCGCCTCGTCTTTTGATTGAAATGGTGCACAAGAGGGAGTCTTGGTGTGGCTTCATCCGGGTCGCACCTTGAGCTGACGGGCGACCGTGCTTTTGAAGTTTTCCACACGGAACGGATGTCTTTGACAACACACAAGGGTTAAATGTCCTCGAAACACACTGAGCAGGAAGAGAGGGGGGACAAAGGGGGACAGGAAGATTTCTGGCCTGTAAATAGCTGACCTACAAGGAATCTGATTGCGTGGTTGGAGAGAAAACCACCTTCAAAAACAACTTGAATGTGGTTTTCTCTGCTTATTATGTCTCCAACTGCTTGGTGTCTTTGAGAAGAGAAATGATCTCCCCCCAGAGGGGTGAGGAGGGAGGTGATGGGCGGACAGGAAACTCAGGGGGAGGAGTTTCTGTGTCCGTGGAGTGAGGAAGAGGAGGAGGTTGTGGAAGAAGAGGAGGAGCAGTGGGGCTGGAACTGTGTGGGACTGGTCTTTCCCTGAGTCTGACAGTTGCCGTGTCTCCCGCGATGTCCCGTCATCGCTGCTATGGCCGACTGCCGAGCGAAAAGGACGCCTGAGGAGCAAACGTCAAGTATTAGACATCCTCCGACTTCACGTGGTACAGTTCTTAAAGGGCCGGTACGGTGGACGACGAGGGCAAACGCACCGCCAGAAACGTTTCCAGAAACTAGCTGCAGCTTCAGAGATGATGCCAAAACCCAAAAACATATGAATATTCAAGGCAGATACAACAGTGAAAAAGTGGTGCAAATTATCCTGCAAAAACGGAAAGATTGTAAAGTGAAACAAACACAAACCATGTTGACGTTTGTGTGTTTTTGACTTTAGATCATTTCTGTATTTGCAGCGATTTTTTTCCGTTAATGTATTGGTTTTGGCTCTCTGCAGCACGTCGCCATTGTTGTTTTGGAATTGGCATCGTTTCTAAACCTGCAGCATGGATTCTCCGATTGGAAATGTTTTGGCCCTTGTCAGCCACCGTACAAATGGCATAACAGCACTGCCCACTATTGTGTTTTTCAAAGCTTAAACCCACTTGCAGAGAAACTGAAATCTTAGTAATAATCCGCTTGGTCTGCATTTATTGTGTTACAGTTTCATGGTAATGAAGTGCAGTCCTTTTAAAAATAATCAATACCTCAAGGGCAATTTTTTTTAATACTCTTTTTCACACCACTTCCACATATAAAAAAAACAGGACCCCCATACTGCGATTATCTCCGCCGTAATCACCAACGTTCCCACTCCCTCACAGTTCTTTATCCTACCTCTTAATTCTACAGAGGAAGCGTCTCAACCTCACATTTAATCAGCTGTGCCTCAGCGTTTTGTGTTTCACACTCATATAACTGTGCCCAAAATAATGTTGCCTGAGTTCTTTTGAAATTACAACTCCAAATGAGTTACATATGCAAAGTATGGTTCCATGAATTCTGACAGATCTCCAGAGACTGTAAGCATCACATCTGTGGGCTTCAGGATGAATGAAACCGATCTCTTCAGAGTCAACAGGACATGGACTTGTAACTTAGAGGTGTAAAATGAAATCCTAAAGTTTTTACAGATTTTTTTTATCCAGACATCAGAATACTGGATTTTCTAAGAGAAAAGGCAGGGAATTGACTGGGACCAGAACCAGTTCAAAGTCTGTTAAAGAGACTGTACATAGAATTTAGAAAAGCAAAGAAGTGGCTTTAGTGTTGAATTCAACACTAAAGCCACTTCTTTGCTTTTCTAATAGTGTTGAATTCAACACTAAAGCCACTTCTTTGCTCTTAACCCCCCCATAGATCTGAGGTGCAGTTCAAAAGACTTATATTGTGTTTTAAATGTAAGAGAATCAATACTAATATACAGATCAGGCCTTTCCTCTACAAGTATGTTTAGCAGGTCAGTATAATGTATAATTAAAGCTGGGTTAGGCAGTTTATTTTTGGGTGTCAATGAGCAAAAAAAATCAATAATAACCTTTCAGAATATCGTAATTGAAGTTGTCTGACAGAAAACTAGACTTCTGCACATCCTCTTGGATCTGTTTTCATGCCTCAGAAAGTCTAGCCAGTGACAGGAGACTTTGGCCAATCACAGGTCATTTCAGACAAGGGGGGCGTTCCCATTGGCTGTTCTACAAATGCAGGTTTGTGCGCGTCCCTTCCGACAGTGAAAGCCTGAATCAACGGCATAATCTACTGCAGGAAAAGTTTCTACTCCAGCATTGGTGAAAACTGCCGACACTGCAAAGGGGTAAAACCCAAAACAGTATCAGTGAGGAGTTTCAGAGATGGATTGGAAATAGTTTAGCTTTGTGCTCACAGTGCTCTGCAAATTTCCCCGCTGCGGGACTAATAAAGGATTATCTTATCTTATCTTACAGCTGCACCCTGGTGAGCAAAAGGCTAAACTATTAGAAACTTTTTTTTCTATCTCTGAAACACTTGGCCAATATTGTAGCTTGGCTTCAAATCCCAGTGTGTAATTTCAAAGAGCTTAACAGAACCACAAGTTTGAAAAAAAACACAGGACGATAGTTATAATGGAATTTTTGCCCGATGACGCCAAAAATGAACTCCCTACTCCAGATTTAAGTTTAACATTGAGGGAATAGATAATTTTTTTGTTTGTACTTCAATTACTTAATATCATTCAGCATTCTTTCAAGCTCTACTACTGTCTACTTTGCATATGCAACTCGTTCTCCCTCAAAAATCCCTCAAATACCGACAGTTGATTCGTTGCCCCTAAGCTTCAAACTGGCATCAAGTTTTCTTCCCTTCCTGCCAACTACCCAGCAGTATTCCTCGCTCTTTAGACTCATGGGTTGCTCTGAGTGTCAAACTAGGCTGTGGATGGGTAAGTTGAAAGTGTCCCATGCAGACGCTAAAGGATGCCTCAGTGCGTTGGTATCAGGCGCCGAGAGACACTGAGGAAGCATCAGTATTTGACCAGTTGTTCTGGTTAGAGAGATCAACCTGCTGAGGTATTCTCTCTTTTGTGAGACAAATTTGTGATAATTGCTACGTAAATAAAGGTTGCCTGGCTTGACACGACTATGTATTTGTATATGTTTTACTCATAACTTCTGGGAAAATAATTATGACAAAAAGACAACGATTTAAATGGGTAAATGTGAAGTTAAAGCCTCTAAATGACTGATGCCCTTTTGAATTGGAGCCTTTTTTAGGGGGGGATTTAGGAATAATTTAAATGATGAAGACATCCACAGACAGAGTGCAGGCTGATGCTGAAGATGAACACGATCAGGTCAACACTCTCTGCTGCTGAACACCGGCTTGGATGTGATGCGACGGCCACCAGGCTTTCACCCTGACATGAATGGCCGATGTTAAAGCTGAGAGGCAGTAATTACCTCAAGACACAAGCTACCTCCGTTTACACACAAACACACACACACACACGCTCACTCTGCAGGCACATAAGACAATAAGCCCCATCGACCTCAAATCCACAGGCCCAATTTTGAGATATTTAACTTTTTTAACTCTATTGGACTGCCACTTCATTACGATGGATTTTATAGCAAAGACATCAAATTGCGCAGAGGACTAAGCACCAGGGTGCTGCTATAACTTATTGAATTTCCTGCCTGCAATTACATCAGCAAACGGCCCCTCTATTTACCTGTGTAGACAACTCCATTTATTTCTATTGACATGTTGATGCTGCTAATGCCGTTGGTAGACAGGTTCAATGCGGTCTCTTGTCTATCATCTGTCAGGAGAGGAGGCAGAGAACGGGAGAGAGAAAAAAACTCAATATGAGCATTTAGAAAGGGAACAGAAGGAGCGGGAGGAGCGCCCGCTGGAGTATTGGTGATAATTCAGAGAGTGACAGGATAAGGAGAGCTTTATTAAGTTCTGGGGAAAGAAAGAACTGTCAAAAGATGTTACAGCCATTTGCACATGTCAGTTATAGATGAATCCCGCTGGCTGGCAGCGACGGCGGCGCGCAGTTGAAAAAAAATATAACATGTCTCAAATAAATGCGACTGGTTGTGAAATAAACAGAAATGTCAGATCAAAACCCGTATTTTCCACACAAATTTGATCCGTCTGAGAAGTGCATCTGGGTGGAGACAAATAACAGTGTTTGGATTGTAATCTTTAAATGACAGTGTTTATATGTGAGGGCCGGAGCCAGACGACCAGCGTGGGAATTAACCTGGGAGAGATTCTCACTCGTTTCTCTTCCATAACGCATCAAGCGCAAAGCCCGCTATTATGACTAATACGAGAGAGGCGCTGATGCAGACAGAAATGATATCACACTTGAACAGATAGGCCCCTTATTCTTCCTTAAGCCTCTATCATTAAGTCCTGTGTGACTTATGGCGGTGTCATGGGCCGCGATGGCTGCTGGCCCCTCGGCTGGACGGGGCATTTTCTTTTACTCATGACGAGCTGGAGGAGAACTATTTCTTCATGACTATCTTGTGGGGCCCGAGCCTTCAAATTACACGTGTGATATGATGAGCTATGTGCACGTTAGCGGTCGAGGCGGTCGCACAGCTGGATTTCAGACAGCCTCCCCGGCGAGGGCCATTAGCTGTTTTTTTTTTACACGCCACCCACCGAGGTAGACACACTGTCATTTAAAGTCTGATGGGAGGCAGCCAGCAACCTCAACATTACGGTAACGCCGGGTTTAAGATGATACATTCAAATGGGGCTCATGCTTAATGAATGCTTGGACATATACTGAACGACGTGTTTCATCTCAGACACCGCGGTTTTATATCAGATGCGCATCTAAATTGAGATAAATACATAAGGATAATTAAAAATTTGACTACGAAGAGTCCAAGAAGCTATCTGTCAACACATATGGGCATGCAGCACAGAACATACAGAAAAATGTGATATGGGAAAATATGAGAGTGCAAGGATGACAAGATAGATTAGAACAAATCCCATGAAAAGATCAAAAACCAACAAGTCTGTCTCTACATACTTTGGGACTCCACTACTCTGTCTATGACTCATTGGTTCCTACTGAAGATGGAACTCGTAAATAAAGAGTTTCTGAAAAAAATGAAAAAATGAAAAAAGGCTAATCATTTCCTGAAACAGTTGGTCACTGTAGTTGTAAATCTATCTGTCTGTCTGTCTGTCTGTCTGTCTGTCTGTCTGTCTCTGTCTGTCTGTCTCTCTCTCTCTATCTATCTATCTATCCGTCCATCTGTCTGTCCATCCGTCCAGCCATCCAAGTCAGATACATTCGTTGTTTGTTTGGGTATTTCCATGAGATTTGTTGCCAATAAACATTAGCATACTGAACTTCAAACCTGAAGATTCTCCATCTGAAGCTACATTTTCTTATGCCTTTGATGTGATGTCTGCTATTTCAAACTTTGCCAAAGCCATGCACACTGATAGATAGTTCTAAGTTAACATTCTGAAAATACACTCAATCACATTTAATGGGATTTAAAGTGAAATGAAGGAAATGTACAGACTTTCTCTAACTTCTTTCAGAGGGCTTGCTCACAGATCGGTGTACTCTAACACCCCGTGAGTGTCTCACCTCTGTTGTTGAGTTTGATGTTGAGGGGCAGCTGGGTGGCCATCGCCAGCAGGTTCTGCTGCAGGGCGTGCTGCATGATCCTCTGCTGCTCCTCCGCCACCGTCATCATCATCTTCTTCTCAGGCGGTTCGCCGCTCTCCAGCTTCTCTCGGAGCTGTTCCAGAGCCGCTGCCTGGACAGCCGCCGCCGCCTGTGCCTGGGCGGCCATGACCGCCGCGTGGTGGCCGCTGGGTGACATGGGGTGGGTCAACCGGCTGGGGAGGCAGCTGCCCAAGAGGGGCTCTTCTGGGGAGAAAAAGACTATTAAGGAGGTGATATCTGTCTCTCAACACATGTCTGATGAATAGTGTCTGATAATGTAGATGATGATCTATCAGTAAGCTTTCACATCTAGTATTTTATCTTTGCTCTCATTGACATTTTGAAATATATCTTATATATATATATATATATATATATATATATATATATATCTTGTGTAAATAATGTTTTTACTTGTGTTATCGGATCAGCTTGCTTAGTGGTATCAACAATGGAGTGGTTCTAGTGGTACCATCCACGAAAATAACCGTGTATAACTAACGTAACTGAACTGAGATGGACTGGACTGAACTAGACTGCCTGTTGAAAACGTAACCAAGGATCCATACAGATGCGGGCCCCGCATCTTCAGGTTACCACGTGGGGTAAATATGGTGAAGCAAAGTGTGTTTATACAACACTTTTATTTTAGTGTTGCTGGTTTGGGCCTTGTGATGCTGGCAGATTTAAATTATTAAATTTGTGTTGTGTAGTTGAAATAATAGATCTTATTCAATATCTTAACAGTGCAGATTAACTACACCGGCAACACTAAAAAAACTTGCAAAAAAGATAACATGGCTAATGTCTCCATGGCACGCTACACGGGTTAGTCCGCTCTGACTTTTTCTCCCTGTACTCAAAGTGCTCCCATGCTCTTCGTGGTGCGTTGGTGTGTGTCAGAAGATATGAGGAAATCCTGCAAGATGTTTCCTCTTTGGGGGAAATGACCATACTACCCGCAAGTTGCATGAGTATGAATGAACAGCTATTGTGACATATATTTCTGACATGTAAACACACTGACTTCTTCTTAAGTAGCTGGGTAATAATCACGCAATAATCTCTGTAATACATCGTGTGGAACCTTTTCTGTGACAAAGTATTTGTGAGGAGGAAATGAATCATCGTTCGGAGTGACAGAAAAATATTTAGTTTATTTAGGATCAGGCCCACTGTTCGCATCATGACCAAAATAACTTGTTTCTATTATTATCTCACAGACCATGCATGCTTTTGTACCAGAATTGTTTGCATAATGGTATAATGCGCAATGTTTGTTGAAGAGTTGGTTGTTAATAATTTTCTTATTTTCCTCTAAGAGTATTTTTCATCATTTGCTATAAATTCAAACATAAAGGCCAGTTTTAAAATGGCAAATAATGTCATGGTAAATTCAGTAAAATGCACAATTACACAGCATTATTCCATTAGTACATTTACAGAGCCAGTTTTGTTCAACAGATCTGGTTGCAAGAAACCAAGATGGCGACACCAAAAATGACAAAACTCAACTCAGTAGTCCACAAACCAATGATTGACCTCACAGTGACTCTGTCCACTTCATATATACAGTCTGATCAAAAGCCCACCAGGAAAAGGGGGCAAAATATCAATTTAACCATGTTATATATCTTTTAATGTGAAATATCTGCACAGGAAGTTTTGTAGAAAGAGCGTTAACTCCTTGGAAAAAAATGGCAAAGTAGAACCAGGTGAAATCAATTATTAAATGAAAACTACTTTTTGTTAAGAAGAGAAAGCGAGATCAGCAGAGTGGTGAGTATCGTCTTGATTCATTCTCTCATGTGTCATATATTGTATTTATTATTATTATCATTGTGTCTTATGTTACCTTTCTTGATCACAGGCACCTGGGAGATATGGCCACTGTTGTGAGTGGGCATAGATACGTGGGACATATGCATCTTTGGTGAGGACAGGAGGGAGGGGGTGCCCACAGGAGAGTAGTTGAAGATGGCTGAGCCGTAGCTCTGCCGGCGGCCTTCCCGCCGGTTGCTATCGATAGCTGCCTGGAGCTCACCGGGGGAGCTCAGTCCCCGCTTTTCACATTCATACGGGTAGAGGTACTTCATATACCTGCAGGGGAAGAAGACGACAACGATTTACGAGGCTTTTTGACCCATATTGTCAATCAATCAAATCAATCCTTTTTTGCAGGGTGGGACTGGGATTTAAAAAAAAAAAAGTCCTACAATGAAACCATGACCACCTAAACTACAACTGTGAAACAATTGAATGGGTTTACCTGAAAAGACGGTTTTAATTCGTTTTAAATTATTTTGGTGTCAAGCACTGGGCACAATTTACAAATGATAAAAAAATGTCAGATAGTTCCTCTGTCGACATTATCATACCATCATCAAACCACAGGGCTTCTAACAGCGTGACAACTGCATGTCTTCTTCCCTTTAATTATAAATAGGATGTGTAGCATGTCACTCTGCGATGGCTGCAATCTGTGCAATAACATGCATTTAACCAGTCAGCTGTCTCCAGTGAGCTGATTTCTTAAATGTAGTGAAAATGAGAAAAGTGTTCAATAATCGGGGAAAGGAATTAGTCAAACCAGCTAGATTTCTCCTGGAGAACATACACATCTGTGCCAGTAAACCAGGTTTCTAAATGTCTTTATACAACAAAAGCAGGCTGATGCAGGGAGTAACACTGAAACTGGAGGGTGAAAGATGGGAGCATTAACATTGGTCCTCGAATTTAAAATGATCTGAAGTGTGATGGAAAGTGAAGCTAACACAAATAAGCCTCTAGAAGTCTGAATAAATTAGTTTTCACTGCTGATCATCTTAGTATTTGTTGAATTGAGACACATTAGTTCTGCGTGAAAAGCTTTGTCTGCTCTGTCCTTCTGTTTATTCACTGCACTGTTGGTATGCTCTGAAACACACACACATATACACACACAAATAAAATATTGCAAAGTCACGACCAACACAGCTCCCTCTATAACCAGAACTTAAAATCAGTAAGCCGTGTCTCCAAATAAGGTCTGATTACTGATGTGCTGCATGTACTGGTCCTCTGGAGTGACACGTCACATGTTAGGAATCATGGACCACAGTGCATATGACTGTTACTATGATATCATACAAAAATGTTATTACACATTTTCTGCCAAAGTCCAGCAACATGAGGCAACCTGAGCTCGTTACATGTGTACAGACTTTTCAAAATAAACTTCCGTTTTCACAGGAAATAATTTGGTTAGGTTTTGGAAAAACATTGAGGTTTGGTTTAAAATAACTATTACCTATGGAAGTTACCTATGTAACCCTTAGTTATCTTATCAGTATAAATTCATTAATTTCCAGAAAATAAATAATTTGAACATTGGATAAAGCCAGGTTCAATATTCTTATTTAATTTGCTGACATATTAGAGTCAAAGGTTTATATAGAGGGAATTTAGGATAAAAAATCTAAATCAGAATATAGATAGGAATGAAACTGTAAAGTCTGGTGTATGTAAGATTTCTGATTCAGTCTGAGAAAAATTTGAGAAAATGACCTTTTAAGGTATATTATGAAAAAATACATATGTTTTTTAGGCACCACAGGTGAAAAGGGTATAAATAAACTAATAGATATCACCATGAAATTTTCCAGGTTGATTACTGACATTAATACAAATTTAAATATGCAAATTAGCCATCATGTAATGGTAACTTTTGGTGAATTAAGGAGAAATCTACAGACTGAAATAGACAAAGTAGTAAAATAAACACATAAATGTGTATTTGGGATGTTTTTGCCTGCCGTGTCTCCCCTCAAATCATTTGAAGAAACAGCTCCTCTGAGGTTTAGGACAGTTTTTCAGTCCCTCTGGCACATAAACTTGCCAAAAATGTATTATCATTCAGATCAAATAACACTAATTCCTTAAGATCCAGAAATGTTTGTATCTCTTTGATCAGGGTTAAAACATTTCAACGTATTCCAAAACAATGTCATTAAATAACAGTACTTTTTTCCACTTTGTTTTTAAGAGAGGGGATTGTGAGGTGAGAAATCATGTGGAAACACTGAGACTCCAGATTTAATGCAGAGCCATCTTTAAGGCGATAATTACCATGAATCACAGCGAGGACCACACGTCTACCTGCTGCTGCAGGAAATGAAGATGAGTGTGTTTTTCACCCGCCCGGGCACGTATAATCAAATAAGCCGTCAATATGGCATAAAAAAAGAAACAATCATATTTTAATCATAACGGGTGAGACAAAGCAACAGAAGGCCTGACCCAAAAAGTCTCATTCACCTTAGAAAAAAGCAAACACTCATGGAACACTTGTGGCGGCCCTGGTGTTAGGAGGAGGAGGAGGAGGAGGAGGAGGAGGAGGAGGAGGAGGAGGAGGAGGAGTGCAGGGTTATCAGTCATCTAAGGGGTTATCTCCTGTGCTCGTACTCACTGCGTTCGGAGAGTGAAAGCTGCACTGGTGATGGAGGTAGGGAGGTTAAGGCCTTTGGTGATCTCGCGCCATATTTTCTTATTGATGACCTCCACTAAGCCGCCCTTTTCCGTGACGAGCTTGTAGAGCATGTAGAGATCCAACACCTGCTTGGCCATGATAGGAATCCGATTCACCGGAGTCCCTGCAGAAAAGCAAACACAATATCCGCAATCAATCCCATTAACTTTGGTTCCTCCCGTCGATGGGCTGCTGCGCCGTCTTATGAGGCCAATTTATCTCGAGCCGGTCAAATGTCTGACAGCTCTGTTAACGGCAGGAAATATAACTTCCAAAAAAGAGAAAAGAAAAAAGTTTTGAATGTCTTATCCACTGGAAACTGCCTCATTGATTGTAAAGCTATTCTTTTTATGACAAGGGAAATTATATCTTAAGGGAAACTTGTATTATATAAGAAAACAACACAAAATATACATATGAGGCATTAAATAAAGTCAAAGGTAATTAACACGGGAATGCAATAACAACATAACCGCAGATAAATGAGTCTGGACCTGTTTAAAACTCACAAATACAATCTTTAAAAACAATGGGAGGTAATCTTCGATTAATGACTGCCCGCCCCCTTATTAGCAAAATAAAGGGAGTCAGACAATCATTTTCATTTGCAATTTAATGTCGGGCAGTAAAGAGAGAACGGCCGGCTCTTTGTGAGGATTCCAAAGTGGTTGACCCTGAGATAATTAACCTGCATTTTGCTGATAGAGTTCCATTGTGCCCATCGGATTTACCATAATAGCGATCGATAGCTGCAGAAATATAGTGCAAACAACAGCAGTGGGGCCCGTACAGTGCGGGGGGAAGGGGGCAGGGGAGGAGAGCTCTGAAGTATCGTCTGAGGTGGTAAAACCACATCAATTAAGGCCAGTAATTACGGCTTCATTTCGCGGCGCTGGCATGTGGACGGATGAGACACTATTAAAACAAAAGATTGATGTTCCCCCTCTCCTCACTAGACAATGCCAGCGGTAAATGTGAAGCTGCTGCTGCATCGACGTCGCTCTTTGGTGAACAAAGTGCAGGGGAGGCTTGATTTGAGACAAAAAAAAAAAAAAAAAAGGTAATGAATTAACCTTCACAAACATGAGGTTTATGAGGTGGTCCAAAGAGGAGACATAACAAATCTAATCTTGTGAGAAATTGAAACTTATCATAAGATAATAATTGTAATCTTTTGTCACAAGCATTACGAGTAAATGCTGAGTGTTTCTTTTTTTTTTTTACAGAAAGAAAAGGTTACACCCTGACAATATCTTTTAAAATACATAACGCCAGTTTTGGCCCAAATCTCTAAATGTCCTCACAGCTTTTTTCAAACTCAGTTATGATCAATCTCTGATAATGAATAATAAAGCAAAGTGCCAAAAAACTTCAGTTCCCCAAATTGCACGTTTAGGCTGGATTCACAAGGGAGTCAATCCTAGGCGTCAACTTCTGGTTCTGAAGAGTGAAGTGTCTTAAACATACTTTCTCTCTAATGGCTAATGGCTATCAGAGGTCACCCTCTGATAGCCATTAGAGAGAAAGCATGTCTGGTCGTCTGGTTGCAAAAAGAAGTCTGATTGTCTATAAGAAAATGATCATACTTCTCACTTGTTTTTTTATGATTAATTACCTCAGTAAACATTGTAAACATGAGTTTATGGTCTCAATCTCTAGTTTCAAGTCTTCTTCAATATGGCATGATGTTCATTTAGTAAATTATGGTTGCAAAAAGTCAATACGGCTTCGGCTGTAATCCAAGATGGCAACGGCCAAGATGCCCAACAGGAGACTTCATAACGTCACGACAACTACGTCCACGTCTTATATACAGTCTATGGTGTAAGTCAAATAGACCCCCATGTTTAAATACCGAACTTTTCAGCAGAAAAAAACATGTTAACAGCCTTTTACAAAAAACTTGTTTGTTCCCTATAGCTAAGTCCCATTCGACAACTGTACTGTTAATGTTTATATAACTCACAGTTAATGTAAACTACGGATGGATGGATGTCTATGGAGCATAGCGGGATAGTTGTTGAACCCTGGTCAGAGCTGGTCAAAGCTATGCTGCGATTTGCAAAGTCTGTGTTCGAGGGGCGGGACTAAAAACTACCATCACATTCTGTTTTTGTTGTCTTCATGCTGTTAACTAAAATTGTAATAATATAAATTAAAGGTACCCTTATCTTTACACTGAGCCAGACTTTAGCTAAAAACTGTCTACATGTATTGTATTTAACAGATGTATTTGTATTGTCTGCTTTAAAAATAAATAATCTGAGAGCATACACTTATAATGGGTTTTGAAAAAGACCTTTGTGGTTTTCATAGGGTATATATGAAGTGCTGTTAATGGCTGGGAAAATGGAGTTCTACAGTACTATAGTGTGATACAAAACAACACCAGCACGAGAGATCCTCAGCCTCCACCCTCCTCCTTCAGCTTCATCTTTATGACCACTGATTATAATGTGCGTCTGTGCTGATCTGTAAAACTATTATTTTGTTGGAGACACAATAGCCAACCAAACAAGGATTGAGCAATAAATAAAAGCCTCAGCCTTTGTCTGACAGAATCTGAGGAGAGACAAGCCTCTTAAAACAAGATTTATGTGCTTTCAATACCGAGGGTGATGTATTTGGCTCTCTGATTCCCTGAAAGAGATATAAGGAATAAAAGAGTGAGGATGGAGGCCTTTTGTCAGCACAAACTATCTCATCAGGCCATGTATCATTATGACAATGAGCAATGGTGGACAAGGTGGAAGAAATCCACTTTGCACGGAGTCTAACAGTCGTCTTCTGCTAATCCCTCAGAAACAAAGAGCAGGGGAGTTTGTAATTGGAACAGTGTGGAGCATCGGGGGCTCTGGTAGTGCAGTAATCATCTTTATGCTTGGCTTCATTGCTGATGCGCTCACTTTGCACCTCCGAGCCGATAATGGGATGAGAATTTCTCCTCCTCATTGACTTCGCTCTTTTAACCCATGAAATGAACGATTAATGCAGCGTCACAGGGGAAACAGACTGTTTATCTAACTCTGTTCAACTTCTAAAATGAAGACAAGGAGGAGGAGGAGGAGGGTGGAACACAAGCAGTCGGACATCAACGTTTTGATTCTGGTCAAAGAATCCAATAAAAGACCCAAACCAATAATGAATTTAGTAGTGTGTATATATCAGAGCCTGATATACCTTATAATGTCAAAACTGATAGAGGGTTAGCAGCTATAATGTTTCCCATGTTCATATTGATCTCATGATGAAGTGTATTAGCATGCTAAGATTTGCTAATTGGCACTAAACACAAACTAAAGCTGAGGCTTATGTTATTACTTTTAAAGTTAGTTGGTAGAGGTGCACCACTACCAAATACTGATATCGGATATCAGTCTGATTATGACTAAAATAGCTAGATCGGGTATCAGTGTAGGCAGGTCTCATCCAGCATTTGTAGATATACCTTAGAAAACTAATGCGCCGTAGCGCATAGGTGTCCTACAAAATCATTTTGTATTTTTACGTCTTTTTTTTGGTCTTCTAGACCAAAGGGCGATCTTTTCCGAAACCTAACTTGATAGGTTTGTTGACTAAACCTAAGCTTAATGGCGATCTTTTCCAAAAAAAATAACTTCTCCAAAACCTAAGTAAGTAGGTTTGTTGCTTTAACCTAAGTTGTTTCTTGTAAAAAGGTACGTTTATTTTGAAAAGACTGTATGCATGTAGCAGGTGGATATTAACCATTCAATGGTTTTTCTTTATTTTAATTTTTTTCTACATTGTAGATTAATATTGAAGACATCCAAACTATGAAGGAACACATATGGAATTATGTGATAAACAAACAAATGCTCAACAAACCAGAATATGTTTTATATTTTAGATTCTTCAAAGTAGTTGAATGAGAAGGTGTGTCCAAACTTTTGACTGGTACTGTATGTAGCAATGTGTGTACCACACTCAACACATTAAGTGTGGTATAGAGTTTATTAATTCAACACTGGTATCTGATTTGTACTTGGTATTAGCTGATTCCAAAAGCCCAGGTACTATTGTTAACTCTCTTACTTTTACCTGAGTAGCATAACAACAAGTTTAGGAAAACAGATAAATGCCATGCCGATTTATCACCTGTATTACACTGTGTGGGAAATGTGAAACAGTGCATTGTGCAAATTGATTTTTTTTTTTTAAAGATGTTTTGCATCCTTCCAAAGAAGTTGTTGCCCAACCATTTATTTTACCTAGAAACGGCCCTGTACAAAACTAATGCTGGGTAGCATGTTTTCTGTTTATGTTAATATTACAGGTAACAACTTAGGTTTTCAAATGTTAGCTGTTACCGGAACACAAGCAGCTGTACAAGAACATTGTTGAAATAAAAGTCTAAAAACTTGTGGAAACTTCAAACATAGAAACACAAGATCATTTACTTAAAATTAACACAGACTTCTTGCAGAATCTAAAGCAACTTTTGTTTTCCCCTGCGCTAGCTGTATGAAGACTCCACTAAAGAACAGAGGAAAACGTAAAAATAACGACAGTCAACTCAAAGGTGAAAGCAGGATGCAGCAGCAAAGTAAAGAGGAATATTTAGTGTCACAGCGATCGAAGACTCTGACATTTTTTAAGCAACTCTCAAGTAGCCTTTTCTTCTGCCACATAGTATTCTTAAGTAATTAGGTGGGGGACAAAAGTTGACTTATTTGAGAAAAAGTGCTGATGGTAGTCCTTAGAGATAATAATCGATTAATAACCACAGCCCCGGGGGCAACAGTAAATCACCCTGGGTATTTATCAACACACAAAGGAGGCCATCACCGCCATTGTCTGCTCTACTGTTGATGGAATCTCTCAACGAGGATTCTATGTCTCAGCTTCCAAGACTGTAAACCAGCACAAAGGTGTTCTGAATCATCTGCTGCATGTTTCAAGCCATTAACGTTTCACCTGACAAGAGAAAATGTGTCGGAGAAATACTGCGCCGCATTGCTATCACAGCTGCCTGCGTCATGAAACAAAGCCTAAGCAAAAAGCCCTGAGTGTACTGAATTCAGCAGTTGAGATTCAATAGCTCATAAATTCAACATTCTTACTGATGTGACACCAATTCTTTCTTTTCCCCCCGTATTACAATTGTATACCTCACTGCAGGGGAACTCATTGGATTGGATTCATTTTCATGTAAGGTAACATAAGTCCAGGGATAGTGAAAACACTAAACTTTATAATCATTTTGACATAGAAATCCTAATTAATATTGATGATATATACGGGGGATTAGATTGGTGCATCCCTTAACAACACCAGACAGGAAAAGAACAATCTCTTTAAACCGACACACTCACATTTACACTATGTAAACCCTCAATTAATTAATCATGATAAGTAACATAAGCTGTGTTCTGTGTTAGTTTGAGGAAACAAACCATTTGCCATTAGTCCATCTACTCAATTTATCGTGCAAGTCCCCCACAACCAGGTTAGCGTGGCGCAACTATAATCAATTATACATACTGATCAACAAATTCCCCTCTGTTGCACGGACAGATTTGCGTGGTTTTCACCACCTGTGGCCTATCATTTGTAACACAAGCAAATTACAATTCAGATTTAGACCAAAGGTGGAAAGATAATACAGGTGTCTTGGATTGGCATCAACACATTACTCTGCTACTCGATACAGGACTTCCTCAGCCAACAGATCCCAGTATATTAGAAAACTACACCTCCTCCACCCTCACCCTGAACACCGGTGTCCCACAGGGCTGTGTGCTGGGTCTTCTGCTCCTTCTTTGCCTATGACTGCCTGCCTTTACATGGTTCCAATACCATTACCAAGTTTGCAGATGACACAACTGTGGTTGACATTACAACAACAATGAGTCGGCCTATAAGGGCAGAGGTCCAGCACCTCCCATCCCCAAGAAAACACTCATATGTGTCATTTTGGAAGGCCATGACAGATGAAGATGTGTTTTGACCTGTAGTTTGGAAGACTTGGTTCACTTCTCGCAATCCAAAACACCCAATAAAAAAACGCTCAACGCTGACCAAGACAGACTACCACAGTCCAGCTCAGAGAGGAAAGCCTTGTTTTATTGTGGTCTGGATTTATCCGGCCAATACATCAACAGCGTTATAGGAGCGCTGCGTTTTTGACACTTTTCAATAGGATCTCTGCTTGGCGAGTCGGCCTGGCTGGCATTTCTTTGTCAGTGCAAAATGACAGTGATGTTTTCAAGAAACATTGATTGGGATATTTGGAGCAGTCCACTCTGATCACAGTTGTCAAAGGCGAGCGGTGGAGATAGGCGGCTGCTGATCTGCTCGCCACTGACAATGTCTCCCTACACTAAGTCCAAAATCAATCTCTAATTGAACGCTCCAACAACAATCCATACTGTCTCTAAACCCAAGTGACCACCCGACTTCATCATTACTTCATCAACTTGCGCTTTCCTACAGCTGTCACAGCACACAGCTGGACTGTGGTCAAATGGTCCAAAAATGTTAATTTTGGGGATATTCTCATAACCCTCATGTGTCAAAGCTCTGAAACACTTTAATTACATTTAAGTGTACATTGTATACTGCAGCTGGCAATATACATTTTATATTAAAATAGGAGCGACTGAAGACAAATCTAAAATTTAACTCTCACATTTGAAATGAAATGAAACAAAATTGTTAATAGCATTCAGTTTAACAAATTTGTAAACATGAGAATGTGACGAAGTAGCATGAATGTTTACAACAAACATACAGCACATACTAGAAAAAATTGTGCCTTGTGCTCCTAAAATAGACACAGTCATTGTGACTGGTAGTGCCTTTAATTCTCTTCTGGGTGGTGAACTTCCTCATATTATGGAAGGGTCTAAACACAGATCTATTTCCCCGACAAAAAAATAAATAGCCGCTGCCAGCAGAATCCTCAGGTTGGGAAAAAAAAAAACACCATCACACTGTCACTTGCCAATAAAAGTGGACGATTTGTCATGTTGTGAGGAGAATTCTGGGGTGTTGCCGTCCTCTTCGTCTCCCTTTCTGAACTGTTTGCAAAAGTGAACTCGCAAATAGGGTGCCTGACTTCTTCAATCACCTGCACAGATGGGTGTGTCCAACCCTTTTCTCTCCCATTTGACTTAGTTCCCACCACCCTCCCCCACTAGCCCTTCCTCTCCTCTCTCCCCTCTCACACTTGGCAACATTGAATCACAATAATCAGTTCCTGGATTCTTAAAAAGATAAAAATTAAAATAAAATAAAAGCTCCACATATTAGCTTTTTCTAGAGGTTTCTACTGAATCTCGCTGGCCTTGAAACTTGTTTTTCGATAAATGGAGTAAAATCAAAACCTTCAACACACAAAGTGACTGTTAATAGTTACTAATTACTCACATGTATTAAAGGGAATGTTCAAAACAATATTTATCAATCTAGATTGTTTTGGTGGGACTTGCCTAGTTTTGGAGATATTTAGGAAGGTCTGTGAAAAGAACATTAAAGTCATCTTACCCCGCAGGTTATAACCAAGCAGCTTACCCTACATCATTAAAACTCCTAATGATAATATTTGTTTTATTAATATAAATACAATCTTTTTTGCATTTTTAAGCAAAAACATTATAGATGACTCAAATAAATGTAAAGGATAACATTTAGAATTGTTGATGGTTGACACTGACTTCAGAGCAGTTGAAATTATTTTTGGGAGTCTCAAGTCTTGCAGACCAGCTGCTCTAATAAACCAAAACAGCAAAAAACATCTGTATCTGCCAATATTGATCATCAATGAACGGCAATTGGTATCGGCGGCAAACAAATGTGATTGGAGAACTCTAAAAGTTATATATGCTCCCTATTTTATTTTTTGCTGATCCAATCCGTGATCCAATCCGACGGGGAGTTTTATGATCCATTACATTACATTACATTACAGTCATTTAGCAGACGCTTTTATCCGAAGCGACTTACAATCAGTAGTATGTTACATATCATTCACCCATTCACACACTGATGACAGGCTACCATGCAAGGTGCCACCATCAGACTCTAACTAACATTCATCATCCAGTCCACACCGATGGCAAGCCTTCGGGAGCAACTTGGGGTTAAGTGTCTTGCCCAAGGACACATCGACTGCCGAAGTCGATGTGTTTGGGTATCGAACCACCGACCCTCTGATTGGAGAACTACCTTGCTCTCCACTACGCCACAGCCGCCCGTTGCACCACTACTTAAAGGTGTTGAGTACCGATACCCAGCCTTACACTGGAGAACATATGCATGTAGTGTACATTTTTTATAACCAATTGATTGATGTTAATATTATTAACATCAATCAATATGTTGAGTATTCTGACAAAAACAATGTAAACATTTTAATGGGAGAATTCTGCAACAAGAAGTTTTGTAAGGGTAGAAGCGTATTCTTGTACTTAAGAGGGAAGAACTTACCCCGTTTCTGCATGAAACTGAAAAGGTCATCGAGAAACTCTTTGCGCTTTTCATCATCATCCAATTCATACAACTGAAAAAGAAAAGAAAGAAATCAATTAATGAAGTGTTAAACATTTTCACCAAAGGAAATTCCAGCATTAGGTTGGGAGGCCTTTGAGTCTCCCGTATAGTGATGTTGTTCAAGGTTATGACCAACGTGGACGAGGACAATGAGTTCCCTTTGAGACAATCTCGGAGTAACCTTGAGCACAGCGAGTGTATCACACAGCAGCCACTGATCAGCAGCACAGATAGCCTGGCACACATAGTGGCACACTGGTGCTGGAACAATATCAGGAAAATGCTTTGGCCGTGAATAGCTTTCTCACATCTGGGGCACCTTAGAGGGGAATGTCTTTGTATGTCACATCAGCTTTTCATAGTTAACCCCTTCAAGAAGCTGTGCAGACGCACAGTCACTGAGCACAAAAATACAATATAGTGAAATTCATTCATTCAAAGCCATGTGTGAGGTGTTTTTAAAACTGTGTCCACGTCTTCTCTATGAGAAGTCTATGAGAAAATGACTCTACTTCTCACTTGATTTATTCCCTCAGTAAACATTGTAAACATGAGTTTATGTTTCACATATTTTTTTAAACCTATTTGATACCGTGGTGAAACCCCCAAAACAATCAATCCCATGCACTTCAACACACACTCGTTTATTTAGGTTTGCATATGTTTATTTGCAAATGTATTATTAATCCCTCATGATCCACCTGGAGTTTCTCTCCAAAAACACATTTTATTTACATCAGGTTATGATTTACCTGCATCCAATAATTGTTTTTACATCACAATGTAACTCGGTTATTTAGCCAAGTATTGTTGTATTTTGGTTTTCCTTTTTCCATTACATAATTACAATTATGTACATTTCTTATGGAATGAAATACTAATTTGTTGAAAATAATACATTAGTTGTTAAAGTGGTGACGACCTTTTCTTTATTTACTATTAAGTTGCAGTGTGTTGAGCTCTTTTGGCCACTGTATAGTCATCTTTTCTTTATTTGAAATATAAATATAACGACTGAGGAAACAAACGGACTGTATAATATCTCAGCAGGATGTCTCCTTGTGTCTGTCTTGCCTGTGGCCCTTCAGTATATTTTAGTAGCACTAGTTTCCTTATTGGCATACCCATTATGCTCCTCATCCTGCCCTATTCACTGGGGCGGCGGCGGTGTCAAAGGGGCTTTTAAATGGGCCTCTCCAGCCAGATACAGCTGATGGAAATATGTTAGTGGCAATGTTCACTTTCAGTAAGGCCCAGAGCCACATTAACAGGCCCACTTAATCAATACTGGAAGACAGAGGGATGACCTTTGGAATCAGTGGGGCCCTGTGGACGAGGCCCCAGAGATAATAACTGATCATTTAGAAGTGTATTAGCTGTCACCAATATTAAAGGACCAGAGCAGGTCAGCACTCAGGAGGAAACCGTGGGGGGGGGGGGGGTTGTTAAAGGGGAGGGTTCCGGAGGTGGGAGGCTGTGTGTATGTGTGTGTTTGTGTTGGGGGAGGGAGGGGGGAGGGTTTGTGAGTGCATTGTGAGTGTTGCACTGCAGGCGGTCCGTGGTGGAGGGAATATCGAAAGGTAAAGGAACAGCAAGCCATTGCAAAAATGTTAAGTGCACAAATGCACAGCGGATGACAATGCCGCGGGATCAATTGTGAGGCCCATGGAGCGAGGAGGCATATATGCAGAGACAATGATGAGCGTGTGCTCATAGAGGCGATGACACACACACACGCACAATAACATGCACACAAAACGCGCTTCAACAAGCTTGAAAAAGCAAATCTAACATTTTCTGATCTCAAACCTTTAATTCCCCAAATTGGCTTCAATACATACGGCATAGCACCATTTATACAAAGGGACAGTGACTTCAAATTATAATCCCTGCCAGGAAGATCATGAGGCCGGTCGCGTGCTTGCATGAGCGTGCACATCTGTGTCCGTCCACGGCTGATCTCGCATTCTGCTACAGCAGACTGTATCATACTTTGGGCGAATCACATCTCGCACAGAAGGACTGACTTCTGTATTCCTAATGGACTGCCTGCACAGACTGAAAATCCAAGGAATTAGCAGTGGATTTCTCCAATAACATTTAATCTACACCCTGCTGTAATTTGCTATAATCATTATTATACACAGTTTCTTGCACAAATTCATTTTGTCAAGTTGTCCTCGGTCGCCGGCTCAACGGTAGAGTGGTAGATAAATAAATAAGTGGAGAGAGAGAAACCGCCGGGCAACATTCCTGTCTGTTTGAACACCACTTTGTTTTTTGTTTCCCCCCCTCGGTGTGGGAAGTAAACGAACAGACAGACAGGCTGAGGCAGGCTGAAGGACACCGGGTTCAGCTGAACCTGGAGGCTCTCAGTCACCGGGGTCAGCTGAGGGAAGGCGGCTGACATTGAACTTTGAAAAGCCTGCCGGCCTTTTCTCCTCTCACCGGAGCTTTACCTGCTACTCAGAGTCTAGACACGCGCTGTGAAAGCTGAAGTGGCTGCTGTGGTCACAATGACTAAAAATATAAACGCAACACTTTTGTTTTTGCTCCCATTTCTCATGAGCTGGAATAAAAATATTGAATACTTTTTCTACGCCCCTCAAAGACTTACCACACTAAGATTTTGTGCACAGATTTGTTTAAATACATGTTAGTGAGCACTTTGCTCATTTACCATGATAATCCATCAATTTTAAAGGTGTGGCTTATCATTGTGCTGATTAAACAGGGGAACTGAATCTGTGAACACGAGCGTCAATATATTTTTGGTCGGCAACAGCAATGGAGCTGGGACATCGGTCACTATCTATTCTATCCCAGCCTCCAACATCTAAGAAGTCAACTTGACCACTGAGCAAATATTCTGAGATTTTACGGGGGTTCGCGCTCGCACTCATTATAGCATTGTGCTCGTGGGCTGTAGAACGGCTCCCTAGCGAGCATGCTTTTCTGCTAACGGTACTGTTCTGTGCGATTGTATCACGTGTATACACCAGGCGGCAACCTCCAATTCTGCAGAGTGAAGCCAATGCGGAAGTGTCTTAAAAGTTGCATTCTCTCTACTGTCCATCAGGGGGCAACTCCTTTGGTTGTATAGAAGTCTATGAGAAAATGATTCTACTTCTCTCTTGATTTATTCCCTCAGTAAACATTGTAGACATGACTTTATGGTCTCAATCTCTAGTTTCAAGTCTTCTTCAATACAGCATGATGTTCATTTGGTAAATTATGATAATTTATAGTCAAACAGACCACCTATTCTTTAGGGCAGCCCTACAGTGATTGACTGGTACCTACCAGAGACATGTACGGCGTCTCTACGTCACTCCTCTGCATTCCAAATATGGTAACTTCTGTTCATTGGTTGCCAAAAAAACAACATGGAGATGGCCGTATTCCAAGATGGCAGTCCACAAGCCAATGGGTGCCATCACGATGACTATGTCCACTTCTTATATACAGTCTATGGTATGCACGTTATCTTTATGTGGGCGGGTTTTGAAACTAGTTCTCAAGTTCTTTATTATCAGCTGCAGCACAATGAAATGACGGAGCAGTTGTTGGCAATGAAAGTCTTGAATCTCAGGCTCTCATCAACAATGCTCATTAAATATGTAAAGTAAATGCAAAATGAGAGTCTGTGACATAAAATAGTGCAGGAAAAGAAGTATTGGACCAATAATTGCAGCAGCACGAACATGAGCTACTGCCTTTATTTTTTGAGACTGTGAACTTGGTTCAAAATTCAAAACACACACAGCTTATGTGAACCATCATAAGCTGGTCTCAGACCATCTTGCAGGTGAACAAGCCGGGTGTTGAGCTCCTTGGTTACCTGTCACGTGGATGGACTGTTGGGGCAAAAGGTGGCAAAAAGTTTTCAATAATGAGGATTTTAACAAATCTGAGATAAATTAGACTTTTGTGCGAATCAGAGAAGTCTCAGATGAAAAACAAAAGCAGAAACAAAAGCGTTGATATTTTGGCTGAGTGCACATACATGCATCATATCCTGTGAATCCCTTATGCATCGGTATGCAGTTTGAGTCCCACGAAGGGAAAGGGAGACTCCACCAGTGACCATGAGAACTACTATAGTGAGGGAATTACTGAAGGTAGACACATTTAATGTATATTCAGTCAGGAACACTTGTGTCATAGATTTGATCCATTTATTGCAACAATGGAAATACAGTTATACTTGGCACTGGGACTCCGCTATTGACATGCTCCCTGGATGGCCAAGCAGCTACTAAGCCAAAACAGGGAGCACCATACATAGAGCCTGAGGTTAGAATTTAAATTCCATTTCAACAATTGTTATGTAAGGTTAGCTCTAAACTAAAATGGGGTGGAGGAGGCGAAGCTTTGCCAGCGGTATGGTCGTAACGCGTTGGTGTAACAAGGATCAGTGAGAAGGGAGTCATATTTAAATGGACTGCCTTTGGTGAGAGTGAGCAGTGATTGGTGTGTGGCCGATTAGAAGCTATGATTCGATCGGCTGGCTGTCAGCTGGTTACAGCTGGGGGCGTATGGCTTCCGTGTCCTGCATGATCTAACGCTAAGCTTCATTTACTGAAAAAAGGCAGCAACAAATGTATCATGACTGCAACTTCAAAATATATATTTGTGACCCACAAAGCCATTATTTTGATTTACGTCATACTGCTGAGATGTCTAAATCCTCGATGATCATAATGATAATACTTGTTATATATATACAATTACTTTAATGAGCTTCTGTAAGTGTGAAGATACAAAAGTGTGTATGTGTGTGTCTGACTATGTGTTGAATGTATGCGTGTGTGTGTGTGTGTATGTGTGTGTGTAAGAGTTAATCAGAGGGCGATGCTGCTGCCTGGTCATGCTGGCAACCTTCCAGTTGGCTAAGTGCCACTGGTAACAGTGCTCCACTACCGCTTTCCTTTCCCTGGCTCTGTCTCAAACAAACAGACAGACAGACAGACAGAGACACACACACACACACACACACACACACACACACACACACACACACAGACACACACGCAGCAATAACAGAAGATGTGGAAGCTAATACGAAGAGGCATTCTGTGCCTCTACAGAATTAAGTGGCAACAGGCTGACCACATATTGGCAGCCTTGAGTGTTATTTTACCACGGGCCACAGAAGGACACACACACACACACACACACACACACACACACACACACACACACACACACACACACACACACACACACACACACACACACACACACACACACATCGCTGTACTTCCATCTTTGTGAGGACAGTCATAATGCAAGAAAAGGAGGACAGTTTATTAATCAACGAGGAAAAATAAAGCTGAAATGAATCTGCAGCTCAACAAGTGAGAGCGGCTGATTCAGAAGGACTGGACAGATGAACGGAGCAGGTGAGGACAGAAAGGTGAGAGGAGCTGCTGTAAATATGCTAAACCAGGCACTAAGTGCTCACCTTTGAAGCTTTTTCTTTTGTAAAACAGAAGAGAAAGACACTTCTGAGAAAGCACAAATCATCTATTTCAAATGAAACTAGGCCTGCTTTATCTGAGAATGTTCCAAACAATATTTTTCAGTAACAAAAAAAGGCTTCAATGATAAGGACTCATTGGAAACCCTAAACCTTTCAACGGAAAGAATCCGCAGGACAGAGTCCCGAATGTGGATGACAATGATGTGACTCAAATGGGCACATTCCACAATACTATTTCAGTAAGTGTCAACTTGCAGAATCTCCCCAAATAGCTGTAGAAAATAGAGAACTGAATTCAATCTGATGATTGGGGGGCTCCAAACTGCTTCCATAAACCGCTCCAAAAACTAGACTTAAAGCTGGGTTACAAGCTCGCGTTTATGTTACAGAAGTTTCATTGATAAGCTTGGATAGGATTCAGCGTGACACCACCTTCACCGCTTCCAGTCTGAGCCGCCAGATCCCAGTAAATTGGATATTGGGATGATATAAATGACAAAGCAGCAGGGTTTAGTGCAATGAGATAAACTGGCCCAGAGGATTCCCATGATCTGTCCACTTTACTGCCCGCCATCAATCACGAAGAGACCGAGCCATCAGAGGGTTAATCCTGAGGTCTGTCCGACACCAAGGAAATCCATGTTGGATATAGAAGAGCCGTCAACACTGAAGACTCCCAAGGCTCCTTCAATGTGACAAGTACTGCTGGTAACTGATGCAGTCTTTGTCTCAGGACCTCACATTCTCAGCCAGTTTGAAGATAACATTTCAAATACAGTATATAACTATAAATGAATCTGATACAATAAATCAGCCTGGTGCATATTTCCAATGGGCCCTCAAAATGAAATAACAAGATGACTTATATTGCATTTCCTGATGGACCTCTTATCAACAAGACGACATCCTTAGTCAGAGCCTTTTGAAACAGTTAAAAATCCCATTTACCAAAATTACAATGATTATGGTTAAGATTTGGTAGGGGTTTAGGCACAAAACCCATTTGCTTAGGGTCTTTGAAAGGTTATGGAAATATTGTAATAAAGGTTGTAATATCGACTTCTTTGTTAAGGTTTCGTCATCATGGTTGAAAAAGAAGTGCCCGGTTAAGTTTGGGTAATAATGCTGACCATAGGCAGGATGTTCTCATTCACCATTTGTACCATTTGTAGTCAGGTGACATAAAGTCCAGAGGGAACGTTGATTTATACTAACCCTCTTTCGAAACCTTACCAAGTACTATTCATGCCTCAACACTGCAGAGGGCTTGCGCAGGGACTCTGATTGCTGGATATTCATAGAGTATATTCATGACACATTTATAATATGTTTTGGTAACATATGATACAAACCATTGCATGAGGATACGTTGTCCATGGTTAAAAGATGGCAACTTTGACTGTTGAAGGAAGGAAACAGTAAATGTACCGTGGTCTCCCATGTCAAAGTCATTCTTTTCGATCAACCAGCTTCCTATCATGCTCCTGACAGACTACATAATCAAAATCATAATCAGTCAAGAAAATTCCCACTGATAAGAAGACGAATCATGAATATTATGGTCCTCTGGAAGCCCTGTGTAAGGTTAACATCACTTTTAGGGTTTATGGGAAGATGAGTTAAGGCTTGACAGTGCAGTTTGTTGGATTTGGCGACATCTAGAGGTGAGTTTACAAGTGATTGAACACTAAAGAAAACCTACTTATTATAACATATTACATGCATATTGTAACTCCCAACCGGACAAATACCAATGCGTGGTGCTACCCCTCGGCGTTTGATACCGCCGCACCGAGGCATCGTCTATTATGAGACGCTCAAAGCAAATTACATTGTATAAAGAGCGAGAAAGTCAGCGTAGGGGCCCTGAGACCAATTCAATGTTGACTTATTTTACCTTAGTTTTATAACGTAACTTTCGTACTTTACTAATGGCAGTTACGTAACACGCGTTCCTATTTTATGTAAAAAGCATACTTATCTTAACTCAAACCAAGATCTTCTTCTGAAACTAACCAAGTAGTATTGTTGCATAAGTAAACCTAAAAACTAAATATACCTACATCTTTGAAAATACACTATGCATGTAACGAGCAGAAACTAGCATGATGTCCCTGACACATCCAAAACTCAAACTGGAGGGGAACCTATGGAGCGTCATAGTTTTAAGCTTAAGGCCACTGACCGAGCGTTGGTATTTGACTAGTTGGGAGTGAGAATGTGTCGGTAACCACGGTAACTGTGCACATCAAAGATGGTGACAGCTGTCTCCTGAAAATGTTTAGAAAACATCATAATAAGTCCACAACGAGTGAGGAACACCTGCAGTTGCAGAGGTGGAGGTAAAAGAGCCGACATGTCTACCTCTGCTTCAGCGCTGTGAAACAATGGCCGCAGCCATTATGAGCAGCTTCCACATGTCTCAGAGACCACTGCTCTCCTTCATCTGGGCCACTTCAAAGGCCAACGTGGCCTCCAGCCAAATAGAGAGATACAAGGTACAGTAAATCACCGCATACACCAAATCACCTCGCTGTCCCTCCCGGCCTTTTATCCTCACAACCTCCTCCTTCTGATCTATTCTGCTGTGTAATATTAATATGTGACAGTGCATCTGGTTTCTGGGAACAATACAAATGTAAGCTGACTCATGTTCGCAACTATAATGCCATGGGATTCCACTAAATGTGTTTAGTGTGTACAAAATGAACAACTATATATCAATCGGACTAATACAAGGAGCCTGGAGGTGACCCTTGTATTATCAGGGTTTTGTATTACATCATTGTGAGGCCCCTTGTTCTAGAGGAGTACAAATCTAGTTAAAACGAAACATATCATGCTCATTTTCAGGTTCATTCTTGTATTTGAGGTTACTGCTAGAAGACGTTTACATGGTTTAACGTTAAAGAAAGCACTTTATTTTTCTTATAATGTCTGTCTGAATATACCTGTGTTCACCCTATTTCTGAAACGCTCTGTTTTACCGCCTGTCTCTTCAAGATCCCCCTCCTGAAAAAAAGGCCCAGTGTGCTCTGATTGGACATCGTTTTCGGTCTTCAGCATCTGAGCTTACGCCGTCCTCACAGCGTCACTGCAGACGGGGACTCACTGGTTTTGTCAAAAAGAGTTTAACGGCACTTCTGCTGATGTAAAGTTGTGACGTAACAACGACTTGTTTAAAGGCGAGTTTCTGAATACGGGCTGTGTGTATTTCTTTGTGGATTGAGCGTTTTGATACTTTTTAAGAATTTAAAAAGCACCTAGACCTGCTATGTGATAAAAAAAAGACATGAATATACAATATTGGACCTTTAAAGTTCTTTACTATTCAGTTTATGCTGTGCATTGTGTATATTCCCACAGTTAATTAATGCATTAATGAGTTATAAACAAACAACTAAAACTACCACGTTTGCATTCCGGTTTAAACTAAATGATGTGTTAAGTTGTCCTCTTCAAATCAAGCTGACCAGTGAGGTTAACGCAACCGATTTGATATTGAGTTAAAAAAACTTAATTCATTACCATCATTACCATTAATTGCGTTACCAAGTGAAGTCATTTTCTTTTACTTTGGTTAACAATTCTCTTTTTTTCAGTGAAGGACGTGCACCTTATTATTATTATGTGTAGCTATTATATGTATTTTCTGTGCTCATATATTTTTCTATTTGTAACTCCTTACGGCATGCCTAGCAATGTTTACTGTATGTGTGTGGCCCCAGAGGAAGATCATTGGCCTATTAAAATAAAAAGGGTTTGTACATAAATGTGCTCCATCATTTTTGAGAAGTAAATAATTCTTCATTTAAATGCTAATTTTCTCAAATGTATTGTATTCAGGCAAAGTGTTTTTATAGCTATTTGAAGAAAAGAAAAATACAAAAAATTGTGTTTCTACCGTGCAAATATATGAAATACTGATATTTTAACTGGTGTCATAGTTCCAAGAACTTCCATGCACTGATGACTGTTCAGAGTGCAATGCGAGTGGTAGTTAAATCAGTCAACACAACAGTAACCTAACTGACCTTTTAGAGATCATCCCATAAGATTTCACAGTCAAGCAGTCAGACAATATGGGTGTCATATTTCGTGGTAAACAAGGAAGACAGAAGCAGAAGCATTGCCATTTCTGCCTAAAGGTGAGAGAAAACAGCTCTGACATTCACAGGGAAAAGTACACTGTACGTAGCTTTTTTTTAAATAGAGGAGCTCAGTATATGTAAAGACCAGCCCTATATAGTGGGAGCGCTTAGCGACCAGTCATTGTTTTACAATCAGTTTATCAGTCCAATAGTGATATATGAAACAGTAAAGCAAAAGTTGGCTGTCGAATGGTATTTTAATGCAATTAGCTGTGAAATGTGTTATCGTGTCACTTCATCCGCCTTCGCTCAATGGTTTACCAAGCAAGTTGGCCAAATGGAACACTAAGTTGGCTCTGTGTCAAAAGTAAGCTAAAAGCCCCAATTTACGTCCTATCCTCCCAGTCTCTATGCACAAGTGAACAAGCACATAAGATTCCTAGACTGTAAATATTAAGTGGACGTAGTCGTCTATAGGTCAGTCATATGTATGAAGACTGCTATTTTAAAGCCTCGAGTTTGGTATTTGGGGGTTTTGCCATCTTGGATTTTGGCTGTCGCCATCTTGATTTTTGCAAAAAGTGAATGGAAGTGACCATATTTGGACTGTGGAGCTGTGACGTAGAGACGCTGTATACGGCTCTAATATCAGGTTGTTATCAATGTTTCTCGCCCTAAAGCATACTCTGCTTCATGCTCTATTTGACTCTAAATGTACCATAATTTACTAAATGTTTATTGAGGTAATAAATCAAGTGAGAAGTCGGGTCATTTTCTCATAGACTTCTAGAGGAGTCGCCCCCCCTGGTGGTCAATAGAGAGAATGCAGGATTAAGGTGTCAGCATTGGTTTCGCTTTTCAGAACTGAAGGGAAGGTGCCTGATTAGAATACACACAGCATCTTATTTATGATGTAGAGCAGTGTCGACTGTAAGACAGAAGAATCATACTCAACAGTGTACTGTTTTACACAATACATCTATACAAAAACAATACTTAAAGAACACTTTCAGAGGGTAACTTTCAGTGCTGTGTTTTACTCCCAATCTGTCCAGTTAAAATCGTACTAAAAATAAAAATAAGAAAGGACATGGGGAAAAGGAAAAAACACCAACGTTGTCTGTCTATTGTCACCTTGTGTTTGGACGATGTCACCCCAACAAAATAAAGTTAAACTAGAATCACCGTCTCACGGTTCTACACCTCTAGCCAACCAGTCAAGTATCAGTTTACATTCATGTCTGTCCAAAAAAGCCATCACTTCTCAATACACACAAGTCTGATCTTCTTAGACTTGTGTGTATTGTCATAATCAGAATAAGAGTTCTTGAAAAATGGCCCAAAATGTGTTTTCTGATGTCACGGTGACCTTTGACTATCAAATTCTAATCAGTTCATCCAAGTGGGTTTTCGTGATGGACAACCCCAAAACTTAATGCCTTAATTGAGTTTTCATATTAAAGCAACCCAATAACAGTTTGACTGATATTCCCTGGAGTGCAAAAAAAACAAACACGTATACCCTTAACTTTTACTTTGCTGAATATTTTACTATATACTTATACTGTATATAATAAAGGAAGAGTCACTAAAGTGTAATCGGTTTTTTTCATGAACGTGCCTATTTCACTGAATGATCAACACATTTTCGAAGACAAGATAGCATCTAAATCAATCAAGAAAGAATCAGTCAAGAATTAAAGGCCAAATGATATGTTTATCTTTCAGGAAGCTCGTAAATTCATCCATGTATGCCAACGCCCAACGCATTATCAAACAAAACATGTGCATGTGAATAAAAACTACATCACAGTCACAAAGTAGGCAGTAAACAAGGCTCCTGTAAAGGATTACCAGCAGCATGCTGTCTCGGCTGGTAGTTAATTGTTGTTGCTAATCGGCTCCGATATAGACTGGGACCAGTCTCACCCCAGGCCAGTTTCCAAGTGCCAAACTATCCTCTGTGTCGGCTGCTGTTCTAATTCTCCCTACATGAAAAACCAACGTGTCCTTCATTGTTTTCAGAATTAGATTTAATAGCCGAAGCTCCAAAAACAGGTGTGGGACATTTGTTAACAAATCCCTCAGCACCACCCCGCCCCTTCCTGTTCCACTTCACAGCCCAGTGTCCCATTACTGAGCCATGTGTCTCCCTGTTTTCCTCTCATATTTACCCCAATTAGAACAAAGTCCTCCCCGGTAAAACACTAACTGTAATATCTCCACGTTAATGCCTGATGGGTCGAGTTCTGTGCAGCTCTGGGCCACTGATTAAATGCTTCGACCTTAGAGATGAGTGGGATGACAATTGTGCAGATGCTTTAATGTGCAGTTTTTGAACAAAATATGAATGAAAATGGCAAAACTTCAGAAAAACACCTGAATGTTGCAAATAAAGTTTCTACTCTTTTTTTACCAAATAGAGAAAATGGGACGAAGGCCAATGGATGCAATTTACTGAAATGCCGAAAAAATCCAAAATGACAGCAGCAGATGAGAAGATCACATGAAGTGTGGAAACATTAATGCCATATATGGGAAAAACAGCGATGAAATGCGTTGATGTGCCAGAGTTACAGAATAGTTACGGAACAAAGAAATTCCAAACTTCCTGCTGATGTTTCTCATTCAAAGCCTACCAAGAAAGTAAACTACTGGCAGACTTTTAATGTGAAACATCTGTGCAGGAAATATTGAATTCCAGTGACGGTAACTTAATATCAGTCAAAAAAAACATAGATGTAGAAGCAACTGGAAACTAGAGAGCATCATTTTTTTTTTTTAAATCTAACCAGGGACAACACATTAGTTAAGGGTGTAAGGACTTTGGCTGTTAGTGTTTTTTTATTGGTTATGCCACGGTAAATATTCACGTATTTTGGTTTCTCCTCTTTTTTCCACACTTACTGGCAACTTGATCACTGAGGACATAGTGATACCAGGCGATATCAACCTCATGATACTATTGGCTCACAAGCCTTGTTAGAACCAAACATCAGATATATTCCACAGAGATCAAAAAATAATTAATTTTTTGACCCGTCAACATTTTTTAAATGACTAATGCATGATCATAATAATTCTTCTACGTTTTTGGCACCTTTCAAAAAGTTCGGTGGATGTATTTTTGTTAATTCTCCTATATAAATATGTTATCAAAATAACCTTTAAATGAGCCTTTTGATGGAAACATACTGTTAACCATGACTAAAAGTACAATGATTGAGGTGTAGGGGATAAAGAAGACCCCCACCCTTTACAAACAGTGGTGGTGAGTGTAACTGCAGGCTCAGCATGAACAGTCAATGAGCAGCAGGCAGTGTGTCCAACACAATACAACACAGGCCGGCTGGAAGCTGCTCCGTGTCACACGACCTGCTGACACACTGAGGTCATGCTCGATTCACTGAATCTCCGACCGCTAATCAGAGGCTCGCCCCTCTCCATCATCACCCTCAGCGCTGCCACTTCACCATGCTGCAAACTGCTACTGAATCCCCAATTTATATTTAATTACACCCTTAATTAATTTAAACAACCCTTTTGGAATTTGGGTAGCTGTATTGGATTATGTAAAGCCCCTCCTATAATTGCTATTTTGCATAAAAGCTACTGCAAAAACAAAGGCTGACTTGATTATATTTATTATAACATCTTGGTTTATCGTTCAGTCCACAGATAACCAGTGTAGTCAACTATAATTTATTTCTTTGGAATTCTCTGAAAGATGTCTGATTTATTGTAGATTATTATCTGTGTCTGTCTCCTTCAAATTAAGTTCCCATACACAAAACTGCATTATAAATTATGTTTTGAGGGAAAGGTCATTTTCGCTGGATTACAGTAGCAGTTCAAATTGAAACTAAAACCAAACAAACTATGTGGTGAGGTTTAGAAAAAATCATGGTTTGGCTTATAATATCTCAAACAGGATCTCCTGGGGGGCACCGCTTTTCAGGACATCTATGTGTGCGGTTAAAGTTGTGAAATAGACGGTCATGGAGTTTGCTGAAGTGTGCACTGCTACGTCCATCCATGAAATATCAAGTTTTTAGTGAGTCCCATACTGAGACACAGGGTTTCTTAGAGCAACATGCCAACTACAGCATGCTAACACATGCTAACAATGACGATTAAGGTTGCACCGTCCAGTCCAATACATCTGATTGCTACTGGGACTGACTTCATTAAGCAGTTTGGACATATGTGACTAATGTGACGTTTGACTACACGTACTTTGAAATGTCAAATGTTGAATGTTACATTCATTAAACTCACTTTTTAGTGACACAGCAGTCCCTGATCTCATGTTATCTTAATAGACTGTGTATAAAAAGTGGACCTGGTCAACGTGATGTCCCTGTTGGTTTGTGCACTAAGGATTTGAAGCATGACAAACAAGTTTATTTTTTATAAATGTCACACTGTCCTCAAACAACTGAACCGTACCGCACTGTGGATGACGTGACATTCCCAAGGTTACAACATTTACTAGAATAAATCATTGACTCCTCAATGCTCACTAGAACACCTTCTTCGCGGGCGCTAGACTCATGTGAGAGACCCATCCTCCATCTCTGTGCTCCAAAATAGACCTGTCGCAGAAGCTGGAATGCTCCCCCGACCAGAGGTGTTAATCAATGTCAGACGAGCAGCTGTTAGACATCTGATATTAAAATGCTGCTTCGCGCCATGTCAGGCAGCTGCTTAATGTTGTTTATAGATCAGTTTTTACTTACTGCTCCAATAATTTAGCCAGAGGTTAGGGCTCTTAAACAAAGAGGCATGTGATAGTGTTGGTCATTCAAACCTTAGCTGATGTTAATTGTAACTTATTAGGATTCAAAGAGCAGCGCTGGCCACAAAGTCCAGCCTTTGAAACACTGCCCAGATGATATCGGCTTGAATTATCATTTAAAGTCTTTTTTTACAAGCCAAATAAACCAAAACAAATACAATTTGTATCCAATTTGAAGTCATATTTAGGCAGATCAGTAAAGTGCTAAAGGTCAGACGACGATCTTGATAATGACTATATTACTGTTGCACAACTAATTATCCTGTGATTAGCTAGAAATGCCAATCTCTCTGTCCTGAACATGTTATCTACATCTACAGACTGGTCAGTTAACTCTGTGAATGTCTGAATAATCTCCCTCCATCTGTGTGCACAATATCTCTGTGTGTGCGAATTTGCAAAAGATTTTAGACGTCATTAACTTCTGTATATACTGTAGATTTCAATATGAATGTGACGGCCTATACTCTACGGTCTTTTAATACTCTCACCCTTTTTACATCACCCATTGGATTGGGGAATGCCGTTTTGAAACCTCGAGTTCAGCTATTTCCCAGTCGCCATCTTGAATAATGGCCAGAGTCATGTTTTTTCCCAAAAACACTGAATAGAAGTTACCATATTTGGAATGTGGAAGAGTGACATAGAGACGTTGTATACGGCTCTGGTAGCATTCTGTCAATCAGAGTAAGCCCACCGTAAAGCGTACCCTGCTTTATGGTCTATGTGACGCTAAATGGACCATAATTTACTAAATGAACATCATGCTGTATTGAAGAAGACTTGAAACTAGAGATTGAGACCATAAACTCATGTTTACAATGTTTACTGAGGTAATAAATTAGGTGAGATGTGAAGTCATTTTCTCATAGACTTCTATACAACCAGACTTCTTTTTGCAACCACAGGAGTCGCCCCCTGCTGGTCAGTAGAGAGAATGCAAGTTTTAAGACAGCCGGAGGTTTCCGCCTGTACACTGTCTATAGAAAACTAAGTAAATGGTGAGTATGGGAGTAATGGTAGATTACACTGCCTGGTCTATGTTTCCAACCAAAAGCCAACGCTGACTTATTTTAAGTTGTGTAACTATAGTAACATAACAATGTAATGTAACAAGCCAAAACATGATGTTTTAACTAAACCCACTCAAGTAGGGGTTTTTTCTTTCGTTTTTTTGTTTTGATTTGTTGCATTATAAAATGTCAACCATGGGCGCCAGATTCTCTGTAATCTTGTTGTTAAGTATCAGCCCGCTGTGGTTAGAAGAAGTGCACTGCTTTTAAAGCAAAGGGTATGGTTGGCTTCAGTATGTGCCACTGATATGCGCCATATAGCTCTCTTATCCCTCTTACTGTCCACCTGTGCTACAATAGCACTGCACCTCTAGCCACAAATAATAGTCAATATATACTAGCCACCAAACATAGTCAACAAACCCTGTCTTACTCCAAGCTTTTTCATAGCCTCTAGTCCTTAGTTGTATCCTGATATTTTGTAATCCCTGAAATAATCAATCAAATCTAGTATCATGTAATCTGATATAATTAATACATGGATTGTAAGGAATGTCTACTGAAGACACAGATGATTGTTGTTTCCGTTTGAGTGAAGACTCAACGCAAAAACATGTGGAAAACATGACGATGAAAGTTATTTGCTTACCTGAAAGGTTGAACAAAGTCCAGAAACCACAACATGAAAAAGAGAGGAAAAGGACAAATTTAGACTTTGTGTTGGAGACATTAAAAATAAAAAACAGGACTTGATTGGAAACTTTTAATTACTGCATTATGATGCACAATAAAAAAGTTTTCACTTTGACTACACAGAATATGAACACAGTAACACATTCTTACTCCCAAATAGTAAAATAACGACGCTTGGCCCTACGTTCCAAACGTTGACACTCCTCTAACATAAGCTTTGTACGATTCAGGGATGGCATGTCAGTTTCCACTTGTTATATGCATAGTGTCCTTTAAAATAAATGTCCTGGTTCACAAGAAACGTACAGTTTCTCCTCTTTATATGCATACAGTGTCTTTTCTAAATCAACTTCCAACGTAGGTTTTCTTAGTTTTTAGGATAACTTTGTTGGGTTCAACAACAACTACTTGGTTAGGTTGAGGCAACAAACCTACTTGGTTGGATTAGGCAACAAAACTACGTGGTTAGGTTAAAAAACGTGTTACAGGACTTAGGTACGAGATGTTAGTTAAGTACATAAGTTACATTACAATAGAAGTGTGTTGACCTGGTTTCAAATGGGAAACAAAATGTACTTAGATTCAAATAGGACACAAACAGTGGTCTCCTGGGTGAATGTCTGTGTTTTTTTGACCCAACTATTCACCTCGACTTCTTCCTAAAGTGGTCTTTACAGCTTGTTATACAATATCAGTTGCCACAAGTGTCTTATTTTGTCAAGTATGGGTTAAACTGGAGTTATTTTAAAGCCTGTAGCGTCTCATACAGATATTTTAGATAACTCATAGTATCAGACGCCGCGCGCAACTGACAAGTTAGGAGGGAGAACAGGATGGTAGGATTAAGAACTTTATATGTCAACACTTGACACCTGACTTTGTACATTTCATAACTGTGCCCCATTTAATGTGAGAACATGCACACTTGTCATTATGGTCTAGGTACTGCAACACCTGACATTACTCAGAAACATGATTGCAATTAAAAAAATCTTCATCCATCAGTTTTTAATGCCACGTTACACTACAATTGATAAGTTGGATTCACAGCAAATGTGTGTTCTGCTGAAGCTGAAACTGCATTCTGACTGCCAAACCAACCAGAAGTTCAAGTTTCTGTACGAAAAAAAGTGTGCTGTATATGTTGTGGACACACTGTTGTGTGTTCCAATCACAAAGACATTTTGGCCGTAAAACACAAAAACTGTGAGACAGACTGGATGGAGAAATATTAATATGTGACCTGGAGACGCAGCACACTCCTGATCGAGCTAATCTTTACCATTTGTCCTCTTATAGTTTGATAATGAGTCACTATCATTGCTGTTGCGCCACCATGGAACACACTAAGCTGCCGTGAAATGTTGCTCAACAGAATAGTTTTGAAATGGGTCACAAATGTCTACCTAAGGCGTCTGCTATCCGCTCTTATAGCCTGTAGATACAGAGACAGATCAATCATGCTGAGTCACCTTTAACAACATCTTTATAAACCTGGGCTTAACCTTTAAATGAATTCCTCAACGGTTGCGAGATTGTTGTGTAACCATCAGAGGAAGTGTTTCTGGAACTGTGATAGGACAGCTAAGGAACTCAGTCCTGCTATCACTGCAGCTGAATAGTTAGTGTCCCAAAATCACTAGTATGGAGAAAAGAACAGAGTATTTTCATTACAGTTATGAAGCACAAAACAAAGCTTTATCTACTCTATATACTACAATGCCAAGATTATGTGGACACCATATAATACCTGAGTTGTCTTGTTGTCCTTGGGGTTAAAGACGCTGACCATGTAATTACATAATCCCGAGTTCAAGGCTGATCATTCTTTTGTGTGTCATTCCCTGATATTTCTCCTCTCATTTTCTACAAGCCTTGTACTGTATCTATTGCCCCTACAGGCTCTCAACATGGTGATGGCTGAGCCTGCCTACTCGCGGCGATTGATCCTAACAGCGCAAACAATGGCAACAGCGCTGACGGAGCCAACAGTGTTTACATGAGGGGGAACTGGAGGGCGGGCTCTGCGCTTTCACAAAGAAGCTATTGGTTGGGACGGCTCATACCGCTGTATGAGCCCAGTGAGCTAGCAAGTGATGTATGCTAACATGCACTAAAAGGCACGTACTGCCAGCCAGGCTATGCCAACAAAGCACGGAACAGCTTGAATAACAACGCGCACAGTCAGAGGAAGAACAACTTCATTCTCTGCTCAGGTAGACATTACTTTACTCTATCATTGGTAAATAGTTGTTACCCTAACTCTATATTAATGCTCTAAATACTGTATAGTTTATACAATATATTTATATTGTTAAGTAACAAAAGTAAGGTTAAATAAGTTAAAGGTTACTTTTGGTTTCACATGGGACCCAAACAGCGGTCTCCTTGGTAAGAGTCCTGTGTTTGTTTGATCCTTCTATCCTCCCCCACCTCCTCCCTACGCCGACTTTTCGCTCTTTATTCTATGTCACCTGCCTTCCTTCGCAGCAGACCAGCAAGTACTGGCTTGTGAAGCTTATGCCGAAGTGCCTTATACTTTCTCTCAAATGTCCATCAGGGTGCCCGTCTGATTTCAAAAAGAATACCTATTGTAAGGAAGTCTATGAGAAAATGGCTCTTCACTACCACTCAATGTTTGCAAACAGGCCAAAATTACAACAACTGTAATCAACGATGGCGATGGCCAAAACGCCAAACTCAAGGCTTCAAAACCTAGGTCCACAAACCAATGGGTGACGTCTTGACGACTACGTTCAAACAGTCGTAGGTATACGTATGAACAGCGGACGAGAACAGCCTGACTTATCACACTCAGACATTTTTTTATTTTTTACTGTGAGCCTTCAGGAATACAAACAATTGTTTGTAAAGATGGGCGTTCTTTGCAGTGCAGTCCTTGCAGAGAGCCAGAGAAACCCTGGTGGTTATTCATTACAACATAAACTCAGTAGCATTCAGTGTGACATTTTTAAAGCTTTGTTCCTGTTGTACACATTTGTGTTTGGAAAGGGTGGTGGGAATGCAGATTAGCAACCTCTACAAAGGTCTACGCATGTTAAAAGTCACTGAATTCTCTACAAGGAACAGCTGTGTTTATACAATCATAAAAACACTGTGTGACGTATTTTGCCCACGTAATATTGAGCCTGAAAGTCATCTTTTTAATTACACATCACACAACTCCAGTTTCCTGGACTTAATTCACCATACTGCTTTATGAGGCTGTTTCTGTGTATATATAAAGATATATAAATATTCAGGAAATAATGGAATTTCTCCCCTTTTTAAAAAAAAGATATCCTCTCAGTTACTACTGTGTGTGTGTCCGTGTGGGTTTTTTAAATTAGAATTTTGTGAAAGTGTTTGTGTCTCTTCCTGGGGCCATTAATTGTGTAATGTTTAACTGTTGTTAAAGGCTTGGTTTAATGGACAGTGATAAAACATTACCTCCTCCACTTTTAATTAACAACGTCCTGTTGATACACTCTGGACTCACTCTCCTGCCTGACTGAGGCCACGCTGACCTCTGCGATCGGCCCATATGTCCATTCAAACATTAACCCCTAACTTTAATGACACAGACGCAGGTGTGATTAAAAGCCTGCAGGTCCAGTGCTTTGGATTGGTTTAGTGGGGCTTTGGCGGGCCTCGGGGCCCTGGACGGGTCACCTGGGTGGCCATCTGGAGCAGAGCTCGGTATAAGTGGAGGCTGAATTAAATCAGCTGCTGTCCCACGGGAACAAATGAACATCAAGGTTTTTGTTGAAATGGTTACGGGGGAAAACCCTCTGTAAACTGCCCCTGATCTGTGGTGGTTTAATCTCACCAGTTAATGTGGTTTCCCACTGTGCTTTCGGCATTTTCCAAAGGATCCCACACATTCTCATTCTGACTTCTAGGCGAGCTTTAGCTTCAATTCATTTCAGTTTTGAAAAATGATAAGTGATAAGTCTGGTGTTCACTTTGTTTCTTATTGTCAAAAAAAAACTTAATGAAAAGACCAACACCAACAATGTGTTAGTCCATCACTCAATACTCTCCCCTCCCCTTTCTGTAATTCCCATCAAACCCAGGACCAGATAAACCTGCTTTGTTGCCTAGGGGACAAAAATTTGCCATAGGCCTTTATGTTAAGGAGCCTAAAAGAATGTGATGATATTGCAGGCGTCGCCTTGATGCCCCTATCATTTCACCTGCTTTGGTCTTAACCAGCGTCAGGTTGTTTTTAGCTCCACCCTCTTCTGTCACTTCTGGTTGCCAAAAAAACAAGATGACAACATCCAAAATACCAAACTTGAGGCTTCAAAATGGCAGTCCACAAACCAATGCACGACGTTACCGTGACTGAGTTGACAATCAACATAGTTGTACTATTTATTTATTTAATGCTCCGAATTTGATCTCACTTTTATTATCTTTTGTGTGCGTATCGTTGATCTGATGGCAAGCTGTTAAAAAAAAATTGCAGTTGGGGAACAATAAAGTTGAGTAATTGAGTAATATTGGACCTGGGGCCTTAAAGGTCTGGGGGCTTTGGATTATTTGCCCACTTGGTCTGGATGGCTAATTCTTGTGTTTTTAATAGCTCTTGACAACAATGGACTATGGCACAGAGGAATAAGTTACATTAGGCTTTGATACACACACAATGCTTTGCTGGGTTCTAAGCCAAACACTGACATTGTAAGGAATGGTATGAGCCAATATAGTAGTTCAAGAATGTTCTGCATATTTCTTTTTACTGCTGATTTACAACCTTTTGTTCCCAGGAAAGACATCAGACGAACACTCTGCACTACACACTGCCCTGTAATCTAATTGACTGGACATCTTTCAGCCTAATGACAGATTGGAAGGGAACCAACCAGGTGTCCACTGGTAGGGAAAACTGTGTGTGTGTGTGTGTGTGTGTGTGTGTGTGTGTGTGTGTGTGTGTGTGTGTGTGTGTGTGTGTGTGTGTGTGTGTGTGTGTGTGTGTGTGTGTGTGTTTGGATAGTGGGGGTTGAGAGCAAAGATGCACCAACATTGTTCTGATCAATGTGTTTTTCAAGATACGGCCCCATTTTAATTTATTGTACCCCGCCACACCATTAAAAAAAAAAAAAAAAAAAAAAGAGGCCAAAATAGGTGAAAATGTATCCAGTCAGGGATTTAACAGGCCTCCATTGTATAATCATGCTGGCCAAGTTACGTCCAAATGCAAAGGGCACTGTCTATTTCTGCAAAGCATTCATGTGGAGCCCAAACATAAAACCCATTGGCTATCGGCTTGACGACCAATATTTAGTGGGTTCCGGTGTAGCACCTTCAATATCAACCGCCTTAAACAGATTATCACAACTGCACTTGTCTCTCAGTTTATCATACATAGGTTACAAAGACAAAAAAAGTATGGCATTGTAGAGTGTTACTGTCACGGCAGCAGGAGATGGAAACCAGTATATATGAGTCTGTCGACACTGGAATGTGTGTCCTAGAACCAGGCCATGTTCCGTCTGCACATCATATTCTTCAAGCTGTTGTGCTTTCACCAATGTTTCTTTACTTTAAGATTCTGTAGCTTTCATGATCTACTATAGTGATTAAAAAATGTTAGGCTCATCAGATTGCTGAGATTTAGGGAACTGGAGGCAGGAAAAAGATACTTCCGAAAGAAACTTGAAGTAGGAAAAATGCTAGGTGTCTTTAGGATGCACACTGTGAATCTTTTTTCAGATTTGAGAATGCCCCCTGGTCATGTGACAAGCAGAGGCATGTATGGTGCCGGTGTAATTAGCCGTCGATAAGGCTACCCTTCAAGAATCTAGAAAAGTCAGCTTCAACCTCATTGTATTCTCTGCTTCAAATCCCTTCAGTCAAGTTCCAACCTACTACACGGCGGTTGTGATAATCTGTTTAATGCAGTTGATAGTGAAGGTGCCTGAAATCCCTAATTTGACTCTGGAAAGTTGTTCAGTAAAGAGCAATTTCAAAAGAATAGATATGGAAAGCCAATCAAAGGGCCTGGGGTTCATGGGAAGAGATTCTCTGCGTGTTATTGCCTTCCATCAGCCAAATGGCTACGTGGAACAGAGGCCATCCCAATGAGAGGACGGGTAATTGTGCAGCCGTAAACCGCGGGTGCTAATCTGGAGTCTGCCACTAAATGTGGACTAGTCTACGACATCAACCCCCCCTCCCCTCAGGACCACACCTACGCAGCCAGACAGAGGGGCCGCCGCCCAGAATCTCATGCTGCCTCAGTCAGTTGCACAAACTTGCCTGGCATGCCTGGTTACCCTTCACTGACGTCTCACAGTGCTCACAGGAGGATAACAACCAACACTCTTCCCATCAGATAAGCGTGTTTATATTGCCTCCACCACTCCCGTCTAATGTGGCTTTCATCTCAGTCAATACGTAATAGAGAAATTCACAGAGCGATCAAAACCAGCAGTTTATGTACATGGGTACATATATATATATATATATATATATATATATATATATATATATATATATATATATATATATATATATATACAGAGGGTAAAATAAGTATTGAACACGTCACCATTTTTCTCAGTAAATATATTTCTAAAGGTGCTATTGACATGACATGTTCACCAGATGTCAGTAACAACCCAAGTAATCCATACATACAAAGAAAACAAAACAAATAAGTTCAGAAACTAAGTTATGTGTAATAAAATGGAATGACACAGGGAAAAAGTATTGAACACGCTTACTGAAATGTATTTAATACTTCGTACAAAAGCCTTTGTTTGTAATGACAGCTTCAAGACGCCTCCTGTATGGAGAACTAGTCGCATGCATTGCTCAGGTGTGTTTTTTAATTTTTATTTTGGCCCATTCTTCCACACAAACAGTCTTCAAATCTTGAAGGTTCCATGGGCCTCTTCTATGAACTCTGATCTTTAGTTCTTTCCATAGATTTTCTATTGGATTCAAGTCAGGTGATTGGCTGGGCCATTCTAGCAGCTTTATTTTCTTTCTCTGAAACCAATTGAGAGTTTCCTTGGCTGTGTGTTTGGGATCATTGTCTTGCTGAAATGTCCACCCTCGTTTCATCTTCATCATCCTGGTAGATGGCAGCAGATTTTTATCAAGAATGTCTCTGTACATTTTTACATTAATCCTTCCTTCAATTATATGAAGTTTGCCAGTGCCGTATGCTGAAAAACAGCCCCACACCATGATGTTCCCACCTCCAAACCTCACTGTTGGTATGGTGTTTTTGGGGTGATGTGCAGTGCCATTTGACCTCCAAACATGGTGTGTTAATACACACCATGTTGGCATCCAAAGAGTTCAATTTTGGTCTCATCTGACCAGACTATATTCTCCCAGTATTTCACAGGCTTGTCTAAATGTTGTGCAGCAAACTTTAAACAAGCATCAACATGCTTTTTCTTCAGCAACTGAGTCTTGCGTGGTGAGCGTGCATACAGGCCACGGCGGTTGAGTGCATTACTTATTGTTTTCTTTGAAACAACTGTACCTGCTAATTCCAGGTCTTTCTGAAGCTCTCCACAAGTGGTCCTTGGCTCTTGGACAACTCTTCTGATAATTATTTTCACTCCTCTGTCAGAAATCTTGCGAGGAGCACCTGGTCGTGGCCGGTTTATGGTGAAATGATGTTCTTTCCACTTCCGGATTATGGCCCCAACAGTGCTCACTGGAACATTCAGAAGTTTAGAAATCCTTCTGTAACCAATGCCATCAGTATGTTTTGCAACAATAAGGTTGCGAAGGTCTTGAGAGAGCTCTTTGCTTTTACCCATCATGAGATGTTTCTTGTGTGACACCTTGGTAATGAGACACCTTTTGGGACTGAACCAGATGATATTAATTTGCACTGCTAAGGGGCAGGATTGCTTTCTAATTACTGATAGATTTCAGCTGGTGTCTTGGCTTTCCATGCCTTTTTGCACCTCCCTTTCTTCATGTGTTCAATACTTTTTCCCTGTGTCATTCCATTTTATTACATATAACTTAATTTCTGAACTTATTTGTTTGGTTTTCTTTGTATGTATGGATTACTTGGGTTGTTACCGACATCTGGTGGAACATTTCATGTCAATAGCACCTTTAGAAATATATTTACTATTTATATATATATATATATATATATATATATAGGGTAATTTTGCTATTGGATGGACTATTTGGTAGAGCTTAATAATGTTCAAAATCCTGATTTAAATTGGTATCCCCAATGCATTGTCCTGCGAGATTCTGCTGTGTCACTTCATATTGTGTTTTAGCATTACATATCCCAACATTTGGGAAACACAGAATTGGATTTGATACGCTCTACAAAAATTAAAACCCCACTGCTCCCAACACCTCTTCTCTCAGCCCCTGTGACAAGCTACAGCATGTTTCCACTGTGTTCCATTTAAGCACATTAGGGCACTTCAACCGAACGGGAGGGAGCCGTTCAAGATGAGAGAGAGAAAGACGCCTCACATCCTCGTCATAAGATGAAAGGGAGATAACTCTTTCAGCACCAATGACCCGACCCTGAATGGGGGGTGCTTCTGGGTGTTCTTCACAGTTTTGCCTCCCCTCCGTCCTCCAGTTATAGTTGTATGTGGCTAATATCTCTGTCAACATTGTCCTTGGACTATCCAGCTGTCAGAATTCCAGATGCAAATACCTATAATAAGGCTGTTCTAGCACTATGATTTGGGAAGTATATGGGGCCCAAGTGGCGACCTCCGGGTCTGAAAGAAGAAGAACCAAAAGCTGCAGCTTCTAGAAAGGGCCACTTAAGGCTGTAGCAAAAACAAGTAAATCTCCATAAACCTCCATATTAAAATGGCCAACTTTACAGCGGAAATAAACATGTTAACAGCTAGTAGAAAAAAGTATTTGGTCTCTTTAGCTAATGGCAAATGTATGGGAAGTGGATGTATATAAAACCCAACCATTTGAATTATATTAAGGCTTAAAATTAAGCTAAATTAAGGCCGTGGCAGCTTTAAGGGACAGGTCCCTAACACAGCGTCGCTATCACCCCATGGCTCAGCGTTCTGTTGTATTAAGAGATTCTAAGGAATCTAATCTGCATTTTTTCTGATAACTATATAACAAACAAGGCAGAATATGTTCACTTCTGGTTCCAAAAAAACAAAAAACAAAGATGGCGATGGCCAAAGTGCCAACCTCGAAGGCTTTGAAATGGAAGTCCACAAAACAGTGGGTTACGTCACAGTGACTACATCCACTTATACAGTCTACGGTAAAGTTAATGCAAAATGTAAAAAGCAACTGCAATCTACTTTGTCTGTTTTTAGGCAATCCAACGATTGATGCAGTTGACAATTGGTTATTATATAATATTAACGTGAATGCTAAATGTGGTGTTCAGTAGCGAAATGCACTCTGTCTTTGTAGAATCTTCATTGTGTTCGCTTAGCTTTCTTATCCCTTTTCACATCTTAAAATTGAAGAAAATGATTATGTTATTTACAGCAAATCAGATGCTTCAAGTCTTTCACCATATTCTCTACAAATCACAACATTCAAACAAATGAATAAAGGCAAAATAATTACATAAGAAGCAGGGTTCAGTAGAACACACAAGTAGCTAATATTGGACTGTAGCCATAAATATAACATCATTCAGAAAGTCTAAAGTACAAACTGGTCCTCACAAGCATGGATGCAAACACGAATACACACACACACACACACACACACACACACACACGCGTACACTCGAAACCACAAAAACAGAAGCACGCTCCTATGGCTGAGGGGTGTGTAAATCTCTGGCATCCATGTGGGAGTCAGCCAGCTGGATGCGGGCCAATACGAGCTCTGGCAAAGAAGTCAGCAGCGTAAGTGCTGCGAGAAAAAGGGTCAAACAAAGTGCGATGTGACGTCGGCGCTGGCAGACACACAGGAGCCGGAGGATGCAAGGGCGCACCGCCAGGGACCGGTCCTGCTGGTTTCCCTTTCCCCGGGGGCACCGCCGGGCTCCCTTGTCGCCTCCGAACGCAGACGGAGCTCCAAATAGCTTAACTGCTGTACAGTATGGAGACATGCAGAGGGGGGACCCGAGGCCTGAGGCCAAACCGTACAGCCGACGGACGCCGTAACAAGCAAGAGGACTTTTTAACGTAGGGAGGGAGTTTAGAGACCAGCTGGTGCAAAAGTAAATCATGCCATCAGAGAATCAGTCTATTTATACTGAAACAATGCATGCAACGATGTGAATGGAGGGAACTTCAGATTTGGCATGGGGGGAAAGAGATTCATCCTCAGGCGAGCCTGAATACTGCCAATGAACACTTCACAGACGCCCACTTTTACTCTCTTTTTCCCCCCATTTTGATAAAAAAAAAAACTACTGTAGTAAAACAACAAAATGATCACATCAAAGAAATTCAGGGCACCAATGAATTAAATAAAATCAGCCTCTTTCCAGTCATATATTATTTTACTTATAAACCCCAACCCCCCTATGAACTGTTTTGTACTGTGAACCAATAACCATGACTTAGTCGGACAGTGGATGTGACCCATTCACTCCAAAAATCGTGTTTTCTTTAAGAATTCAAGGCAACATGACGTGATCATAGACTGTGTTTAAGAAGTGGACGCAGACAAGATGACATCACGATATCGATATTGCAACGTTATTGTAGGGTTGACAATGCATGATTTCTACAAAGACATATTTTTGATAAATAATCATCAGTAGTGTGGATAAAATGATTAAGCCGGTAAAGGCAGATTATAGAATATAATAGAACAGTCTGGTGAGTTTAGACAATAACATCACTTTACTGCAGAGTAGCCTTTAAAACCAGGTAAGGAAAACACTTGCCATATTTCGATTCTAAGAGGTTATCTTTTTTCATATCAGGATATCAATATAATATCTATATATTACCAAGCCCAAATATATTGCGATGCTGTAAGCAAGATTTTTTGCAATTTTTGTTGGCATATTGGCAATGTACAAAGAACGATGCATTAACCCCCCCCCCCCCCCCCCCTTCCTGCAGCAGGAGGATGTGGACTTGGGCTGCTGTGTGTGTTTGTGTGTGTGTGTGTGTGTGTGTGTGTGTGTGTGTGTGTGTGTGTGTGTGTGTGTGTCTGGGCGTGTGTGTGTGTGTGTCTCATTAACCTCAGCGGTGTAGAAGGGGAGGCTTTGCCGTATCAACAGCTCTTCCCTGTGTGCGCTGGCCTTTTATAGGGCCTGACAAGCCAACTCCAAATGGCTGCCATTCCCATGATACCTTTGTTTTTCTTTTACAGGGCAGTCAACAAACATCCCCCCCCCCCAACCATAACCCCGCTACGGCTTCACGAGGCCTGGCTAAGCATTTCATTTAACATTTATGGTGCTGAGGTAGTTTACTTTTATTCCAAAAGATCTCTTTTTTTTTTAAAACACATTGCTAGTACTGTTTACATGTTAAGCCCCAAGCCACACCTGAACTAGTTGATGTGTATATAACAACAATTAACCATATTTTCATTTAATGCTCAAGCTAATTTGGGGGGAACTTTTCAAAGTCTCAAAAAAAGTAAAAAAAAGTAAAATGAGGCGTTTAACTCAGATGCGAGGTAGTTTGGTCAGAAGTTTACACTTTAGGCTACACAAGGCTGTAATCGGAGTAACAAAACAAGTAGCCTTGGACATCTGACCATCTACGATAGAAATATGGATGGAGCTCTTTAGAAATGAGTTTCAGTTCAGTTTTCGATTTATCTTTCACATGAGCTGGTATTGGCCATGTTTCATGCCGTCCGGGGATGGAGGCGGGCATTTGTGCGTTAAACGGCGATAGCAGCAAACAAAGATGAGAGTTAAATATTTTCAACGTCAGAATAGGCTTTTCCATTATAATCATTTTCCGCTTCAACTCTTTCTTTTCACAAAGGAAAAAAAAATCTCAATTGAGCGTAGAAACTTTTGAAAAAAGTTTTATCGAGTTTTGCCTTTTTCATACTACGGAAGCCCTAAATGCACATATTTCAAGTATTTTTTTTATATCGTTATCTAAAAAAGAACAAGCTTTGTTATTTGGGTGTTTCCCTATTTGTATTTTTGTATGGACCCTCGTTGACGACTTATTTTGAAACATTTTAAACAAGAAGAGGGAATTGGTAATAACAAATGTATTACCTTGTCATCTCGAGATAAAAAAAGCTGAGATGACGATGTTTACATTTTTTTGTAACATGGCTGTTTACGGCTTCCATTCAGCTGTTGTACCACACATTCAAACTGCCAACTCATCAAACACCGACGCTTGATCCTGCACTTCAAACTATTGCGCTCTAGATTCCCCTGTAGCTTCAGTTTTTTGGACAAGACAGGGACGACGTGGCAAAATAATCTTGTAACATGCCTGGTGTCTTATGGACCACTAGAGTATAAAACCAACTGAGATGATAAAGGCACTGCTTAATGGGCCCTCTATGGAGGGGCCCTGTGAGGGTTTCAGAACAGTAATGTTCCAGTAATTCTTAACCTTTTCCCAGTAAAACTACCTGTGAGAACTGTACTTTATTTTTAGCACCTACTTGTGTATCCGTGTGCTCCTGTACAACTGCCGCGGGCAAATACTCAAGTCTGATCTTATTACAGTAATGTAACTGAAAGAGTGAACATGTGTTAAACCAAATAACAGCCCTTGATATAAGGTTACAATGTGGAGTATTTTGACCTCAAGTAAAAGAATAACAGTAAATGAGGAAGAAGGACCATACAGGTTTCATACTTTGGAGAATAATCCACTTAATAGTGAATGTAAACTTTTTTCTTTTAAGAAATACATTGCGTTCTTTTACCTTCAACCAAATACAAAAGAACAACATCAGATGTTTAGCATAAACAAAATTTCATGGTTAATTATCAGCAGTTCTGTGTTTAAAATGTAGTTTCAAGAGCGTCATGACTCAGTCAGTGCTTCCATGTTGAAAACAGCTAAATTAATTTGTGTAGGAAAAATGTCCCCACCTTGCAGAGAGGGGAAGTAAGGGGGGGCAGATCTCTTTTTTTCCTTCTTTCTTTGTTTACCGAGCTATCATCTGAACCAATGCACCACTTCAAGCAGCCCCTCCAATTCTGGAGTGTGTTGCATTGTGGGACAGCGATGTCCGTCGACAACCACACTTGGAATTTTGAGCGATTTGCCTGCAAGGTGGCATTATTAAGAAAACTTAATTTGATTATTGTTTAAGTATGAAAGCGCAATGTAGTCAGCTGTTCATGTTTTATGTGAGACACTACAATTTCAACAATTTGTGCTATTTTCCTTCCATAACACGTCGTCTTTCAGACTAGTGGAAAGAAACATGCAAAATACACAAATATGTGTTTATGTTACTACTCTCCACTTCAGTAGCACTTAAATACAGTTTCATTCCTATCTATATTTTGAAGTCATTAGAGAGGGGTTTGTTCATACATCACCCATAGCCTGATTTATACAATATTTTATTCCTAAAAACATGGCAAAAATCACATGGTGTCCATTTATTGACCTATATTTGAGATAGGACATCCATCCCAGCTGCTTTTATATCTCACTGACATTTGTGATATAGTACTCTGCATTCGCTTGTACTTAAAACCAAGATGGCGACGGCCAAATTGTCAAAGTCGAAGCTTTAAAACAGTAGTACACCAACCAGGCCGACATCACTGTGACTACGTCCACTTCTTATAAACGGTCTATGGAAAGCTTCTGGAAAAATTCTTGGAGAGCCATGGACCCATTAAAATAAAGCCAAATATAATATTACATGTTGCTGGCAAGTGTTTAGGATTTTTCTCTATAATAGTCACATGAAAAATGAGAGAAATCCTTGCTGCTGGTGTGTCTGCAGGAGGGCAGAGCTCCATGAGTACCCTGAGCTAAATACCACCACCTTCGATCGCATTGGGTTGGAGGCAAAACTGGTTCCTAACCCCAGTTCAAAAGAGATGACTTAGATATTTTCATATATTAAAGTTCTGTCAGGCTTCACTGTGCGTTTCTGTGTGTGATATAATTGGCAGTATCTCGGCCATCTGCTTACACAACGCTGGCGGGAGCTGCCAGGAGTCCAGACAGGAAATACCAGCCCTGTGTGATGATGTGGCACTTTGAGCCATAAATTCACCATTCCCCCACCCCCATCTCCCCCTTCCTCCCCTGGTCAACTCGCCCCATCCCCCCACCCTGCTTACTCACATCCACTTACCTTCCCTCTCATACTTCCCTTCCGTACCCGGGTCTTCTATAAGCTATGTAAAGCCATCCAAGATGTTTTCATCAATACCCCAGCCTGCTGTGTATATATATATATAATAAATATATATATATGTATACACAAAGGTTTTTATTTTGTTCTGTTATGCGGTGAAGGTTGTTCAAAAAAATAATGGCTGGGGCCCAGCGATTTCCTGCCATGTTGCTTCTTGTTTCGTGTCACTTGATTTATGGTCTGATTTGTGTCCATCTATTAGATTAATTAGGTTATGGTAATCCAATTAAAATCTCACCAGCAGAAGAGCTGCTGCAGCGCCCAAGCAAAAATGGGGAAATGAAGACACAGTGTTCTGGATGAGACTGTGTCGGCCGTATATTGAAATAAATATCTTCTTTCCTGCCAATCAATAGGCCGGATTTGTATGACGAGCTGTGATGGAAACCTGGTTTGAGTCGTTGTGTAGTCATAAGAATGGCAGCGACCCGGATCAGTCCACCATTCAGTCCACCAGAAATTAAAACTTTTACCGTCTTGTGCCCCAGTTGGTGCTATCTATCCAACCATTTTGAGCAGGTTATCATTTTCAAAACGATTCAAATCAGTATGCTTATTAATAAGACAAGCAACAAGTGAAAATTGACTCACGTTGCTGGACATGGTAGGAAAACATTTTTAAAAAGTATACATTTTGTCCTATAAGTAAAAAGGAAAAGGATAAAATAAAGATCAGTGCTGAAATGACGAGCATTTATTGATTTAATCAGTTCATTTTAAATAATTAGGGATGCACCAATACTGACATCAGCTACTGGGCCTATACTGACTCAAATGGGTATCGGCCGACCAATCAATTCTATTCTTCTAACTTCAAACTCCAGTATAGTCCCGTATCGGGACTGAGAAAAATCATATTGTTGTAATAGCTAAAAATATTCAACAACAATTCTGATGACGAAAACTTTTTGTCGGACAAAACATTTGAAGACATCCTTTAAATATAAAGTGATGCATGTAAATACAAACCCTTGAATGTCAGAGCTTCATGTCCTGTGGGGTTTTGGTAATCTGGTAATCTGCCATGAGGGGATAATAATCCATATGAAAAACAAAGTCTGAGCCTCATGCATCCTACCTTAGAGTCAACTTTTTCATCACTAAGACTGGAGATGAACCTTTCTTCAGCTTTGGAGACGATGTTTTTGTTTGTCCATGTCCACCACACCCTGTACATAAATGGCCTCGGCTTTAGGTGCTCAATCGCTAATCTGTTGTTTTAATCTGATGTTGATCCTCTCGGGGATCTCTGACCAACTTAGGTATGCAGGAGCGCTAAGCAGCAGTGCTTCTGATGGGCAGCGGGCCTCGCAAGTAGGTCAGAGGCCGTCAAACAGAGCTTACACCGAACAGCAACAAAGTGTCGGCGAGCTCATGCTAGATTTCACAGGAGAACACGCCGATTAAAAGGGGATCGCATTACCCGTCGGGGGCCGCATTCTTAAAGTCACAGAGGGTTTCAGCGACTCACTGCGCACACACACTGTGATCAAAAGAGCACAGACACGCTTCTGTAATTATCACACTCAAATGAAGGTCACCACCTAGAAACTCTAACTGTCAAAAGGAAATGTGTTTAGCCTCCTCATGGGCTGAGATCATTGTAGTGCAGCTACTTTTGGTTAAGGAATTGTCTGGTGATGAGGATCTTGTTAGAAGATGCAGATATTTGCACTTGTATCAACAATTTTACATTCAATATTCAAAAATGTCTAGTACTAGTATTTACAGCAATAAATTTACAAAATAAAGGGAAAATAGCACTTTTAAACCAAACTTTCCAGTTTCATTTCTATCTATATTCTGACGTTTTTTACAGAGGGATAGTTCATATATCATTCATAGGCTTATTTACACATTTTATTACCAAAAACAATTTTCTTATTTATAGAGTGATGCAAACTGATATCCAAATTCCATCTATAAAAACCTTTGTCTCTAATGTAAACAAATTGAAGCAATCATTTTGAACCCGGCTTTATCCAGTGTACTGATTTTTGTTCTGGAAATGTATGAAAATTTGCACATATTTGATGAAGATGGTGTCTCGCTTGCATATTCAAACCTTCATTTTTAGAAAACTTGTTGAACAAAAAAACATTTGTTTGAACGTAAGTAATCCTGTGAGGAAGTTTCATGGTGATACATATTAGTTAAATTGTTCAACCTATGTGAGTAAATATAAAGACTTTCTGTCATTCTGCTCCATCTGACAACGGTTGTTGTTATGGTAACCTCGGCCTGATGACACTGAGTAAGGTTGAAAAAACAGACGTATATTCAATTCCACATATTTAGTGTAGTTTTTTTTGTTTCTTTTTTACTTTGATTAATCATAAACACATTTATCAAAAGTATTGATTATCTTTGATTTTAGGACTAAATAACAAAGGAAATAACTTGCTCGGACGGACGCTGGGCTGCTTGTGATGGATGGTAATAACTTCTCCATCAAAAGAATTTAAATCAATATCCCTCTCTGTGAGTTGCGACGCGTCGTGTCAGATAGGTGGTGGTGGACAACAAAGCATGCTGCGGCTCCACCTCACCCTTCTCATGTGTTTTTACTGAGTATTTGTAGAGATGGCTCCCTGAAGACGTCCCTACATCCTTCCTCACACAATCGCATGGGAGGCCGGCTTAACTCCAACAAAACAGGAGCACTTTTTTTTTTTCAACTGCTGACTGCCTCACAAATTATATAGGTCTCCTTTGGCTTTTTATTCTTTCTTCCCCCCAACAAGGTCAATATTGATTTTTCATTCCCATGCGAGCAGCACTGAATAATCTTTTCCACGTCCTTTTCTTACTACGCTGAGACATTTGTCGGGAGAAGATAAAATTGGTGAGACAAACAAGACATCTTTTTAACATGATTAAGTCAAAATAGAATAACGTCACATATGTTGCTGGCTGTCTTTGGGAAGTGCCGTGAATGGTGCTTGTGGTGAATAAACCTGGATTTTCTTGGGACATTATTAATAAGGACTGTCTGTTTTCCTGAGCGTCGTAGTTGTTGGTGAGTCAAAGTGACCCGTTTATTTCCCCATGGCCTCCCCGCCGAGCTCCCCATAAATTAAAGCTCCTCTCGCTGTGCTGCTGGCCTTCCTCTGTTTGTACAACGTGTTTTCTCAAGCAATCTCGACAGGAGGAAACAAAGACGGGATGTACCAACTGCTTCCTTTTTTTTTTTCGCACTGAGGAATCCATAAGCACATTAGGAACTATATCTGGTTTGTATTGATTCCAGCCACACTTCGGCTTGAATTTACTGATTGCTTTCCCCTGACCCTGTGCACAAAGACCATGCTTCTGGCTGGGTTTCTCTTTGTCACAATTAAAAACAACATGGGAAGTGTCTTTTATATGGTATTTATCACCCAGTGTCTGTGAGTCCACGTCGCTTTTTCTTCCCTCCATGCCGTTGCCCGCCTTTCGTCCTGCCACTAAGTCTTTTGTATTAAGGTGTTTAGAGCAAGCCTGGACAAAGACCCTTGGAAGCAATTTCCAATGTGCCAATAGGCTGTGGAATTCCTAGGGGACCTCTCCATAAACAAAGAGGACACACAGGAAGCAATGTATAATCTCATCTTCAGTACATGGCGTGCATAGGGCTAATATCTGAGTCACTTCTGAAAGATGAATCTGGGACACACTTAACACTGTTTTGAAGGCATTTCTAGAACCCTCAAAAACAAATGGTCAACCACCTTGACCCAAAAAAAATGTGTAAACTCGAGCCCCTTTCACACATGCACTGCAACCCTGAACTCAGCCTCAAAGATGTCTGAATCATTCGGACCTGCCGGCTCCCTAGTTTAAAGTCCGGGCAATACCCAATTGAGCGATTGTTTGAATTTTATTCAGAGAGCTCACGTCGAGCTGATGGGCTTTTTGATTATGTTTCTATCACGCTGCCAGAATCAAACCGAAATCAAACAAACACCAAAGATAGAGGGAGTAGGGTTAGTTACACGAGGACGCCAACAAAAATGTCTAACTGGAGAGACGGCGAGATTCGTGAACTTGTTTTATGTCAAATTAACAACCGGCTACCCAACCTTGGTACAATTCCAAGTCATATCCAACCTCCTGCACTTTCTACTTCAATCTGAAAATCTTCATGATGTAGTGGCTGAAGAAGGTCAATTCTGGTGGAAAAATGACTTAAACGAAGGTTTTAACTGGTTATGTTTCTGTCTATCGACTCTTCCCTGAATCAAATAATTGTTTCAGCTCTACTGGATTGTATTTCCTTTTTTCACTGATGGTGACTGTCGAAGGCTGGGGACAGAGACATTTCCGTGCGTTTAAATGGAGCCAGACTGAGGAGATGCCAACACAGGGGACTCTGGCAAAACAATGCAATGTCATCCGGCAGGGCATAAAATACATGTAAGCACACATTCCACAGCTGTTTTTGGTCTGAATTTCAGTCAACACAGCTAACCCCCCAAAAAACCTGAAAAAATGAGAAAAGGGCTTTGTCCCGTCCATTTTATAAAAAGAAAGAAAAGCTTTTAATCAAATGTTTCTGAAGGAATGAAGCCTCTTAGTAAGTCTAGTCTCTATGATGCCATTATGACAGGAAGCCATTATAGTGAACAAAACGGGAAGTTGACAGAGCACAGTGAACCAAGAATGCTGTTGTTTGGACAAAAACAGCTAGAGCAATGGTTTGATGAACACAATCAAATAATACAGTTTCTACAGGTGAAGGTCACTCTGGAGTAATGTTGCTTTCATCAACTGAGGCCGACTCAGCCTTTCAGCTCATGGTGGTATGAAGGTCAGGTTACACATGCATTGGATACTGTGGCAGTTGACAATATGACAAACGGGAAGTGTTTGGGCCGCACGTAAACACACTTGAAATGAAAATGTGATCACATGTGTCAAAACAACTCTGTCTCCTGCAAAATGGCGTTCCCATAATACTAAACTGCATTCTCAATAATGTTTCAATGGAAATGTATTTCCAGATAACAGTCGCAGTTTTGAACACGTATTTAACATTGTAGATCAAAACAAACAAAAACGCAACAAATCATCTTGATTTGAACAATCAAAAAAACAAATCAAAAAAATATTATGTTTGGATTAAAATAAGTATGTTTGCTACGTTATTTAAGTCGTTGTTGTAAATTAAAAGAGGGAAACACTGACTTTTAGTTTCACATTGCACATAAACAGTAGTTTCCTTGATGAAAGTCATTACATTACAGTCATTTAGCAGACGCTTTTATCCAAAGCGACTTACAATCAGTAGTATATTACATATCATTCACCCATTCACACACTGATGACAGGCTACCATCAAGGTGCCACCATCAGACTCTAACTAACATTCATCATCCAGTCCACACCGATGGCAAGCCTTCGGGAGCAACTTGGGGTTAAGTGTCTTGCCCAAGGACACATCGACTGCCGAAGCCGGGTATCGAACCACCGATCCTCTGATTGGAGAACTACCTTGCTCTCCACTACGCCACCGCCCAAAGTCCTGTTTTTGTTTGACCCATCCATCCACCGCGACCTCCTACCTATGTAGATTTTTCATAGTAACCTATTTGTGGTACGTCAAAAACATACATAATCCTAGAGAAAATATTCATGTTTACCTAAATCACAATTGACATTGCAGTTTGGCTGTATAGGAACCATAGACTGTTTATAAGAGGTGGACCTATATGTTATGACATCATCTATTGGTGTGTGGTTGAATTTTGGCCGTCGCCAACTTGTTTTCATGCTACCAGTTAATAGAAGTGATCAAATTTGGACTGCAGAGGAGTGATTAATCACGCCATATACGGCTCTGGTAGTGTCCTGTCAGAGACATAGTGAACCCATTGGTTTGTGGACTACTTTTTTGAAGCCTTGAGTTCTGCCTTTTGGACGTCGACATCTTGGTTTTTTTAAACCAGATGGTGGAGCCAAGTACAACCAAACCCTGAATAATCAATGTTTAGGCGACCAAAATGATAACAATTAGCTTTTAATGAAAAATAAAACACACTGGGAAAGGGTTAAAATCCTAAAACAAAAAAACAAGGATAACTCCTGGACCGAACAACGCCATGGTAGGGTGTCCTGTCAATCACAAGGTAGCCTAGCCCCTAAAGAATACCCTGCTTTATGGTCTTTTTGACTCTAAATGGACCATCATTTACTCAATGAACATCATGCTGTATTGAACTTGAATATATAGATTGAGAGCATAGACCATTGGTCAGTAGAGAGAATGCAAGTTTAAGACACTTCCACATTGGCTTCACTTTAAGAACCAGATGTAAGGGAACGTCATTTTTAAAAGACGAGGCTGGTCTTTAGCAACTTGAACTTGCAAAACTTCATGGCAAGCTCTCAGCTCATAAGAAGTCCTGTATTCCTGGTGTGAAAAGCATGTTCCAACAACTCCGTCCGCTTGACCATCTGAGAAAAAACTCCATTTGACAGACGGAGCAGATCACTGACCACAAGCTCCCGTTAACACATGCGGCTAATTACTCAGCATCCGTCACATCTCATTTCCACTCGTGCTTCATTTATCACAGCAGTTCTCGACCGGGAGCCTACTAGTGATTCTCTCACACTGCCCAAAGAAATCACACAAAAAGCCACACCTTGGTGAAAAATACTATGAAATGTACAGGCTTCCTCTGCACACAGGACACCAGCCCCATTTTGGACTTATAGGAGAGGTAAGATGTTAAGTCAAGGTTTATCCAACCACATTATTTGGAATGAAGCAACCGTTCTCAGGATGCTTAATTACATTTTTTCTGCCTTCCTCTGCGTCTATAGCAATATTCTGTCCTGTCAAGTTTCTTATTACAGGGACTTTTTAGTTTTGTTGCTTGAATGCAATGTGTCACAGTATATGCAAAAGTCGCATTTCAATATACTAAACAGGACCTTTTCTAAGTAAATGGTAAGAAAATATAGCAACAGAAAGTAACAATGAAAATAGATTTTTATTTAACTAATTTAAACCCCTTTTCTGTCAAAGTTAGGTTTTATTTTTCTGGTCACTTTTTACATCACGAACGCGCCAGGACAGGGTGAGTAAACAGTGAAAATGTTCCGGTGGTTACACCATTTTTATATCTGTTACTTATTCAGTTGTTTTCTCTCAAACCAGAGTTGGTGATTGTTGGAATGGAGGAAAGACTAACAAAGATGGTTCCCTCCTATTCAGTTTCTATCTAATTCGAAATGAAGTGTTTTTCCGATGATCAGCAAGGTAAAATGACTTGTCGGTCTGGTGACTGTGGGGAGAGCATATTCATTGTATTTTTTCTATCATATACAATTATAATAACCGCCAATCGCCCTTTAGATATTCACTTCAACGTGTGTCTCGCTATAGAATAAATAGGCCAATCATTACACATGATTGAAATTTCAGTGTTTTTAAAGTCATATATTCAACTATAAGAAAATTGTCTAATTGTTCTCTGCCATTGGCTACATATCTGAGGTGTTGTCTATTATTTTTTGTGGTGTTTTGGGACTTTTGTGCTTCATGGATTTGACATTTAGTTCCCATCAAATACAACACGTTCTGTCTTCTTCTGGTTGATTTAAACAGTCACTTCACCCAAATTACAAAAAATATTTATTTGAATCAATTACCGCTGGTAGCATCTATCCATGATGATAGTTTGTGATTCATTTGTACAGGTTTGTAGATATTTGCCTCTGATAGTTGCATGAATTGTTTAAAAAACTTCACTGAACAAATCTTATCCAAACAGTTCAATATCAATATATTGTATTGAGTGAAAAAAACATGTTACACTCACATGACAGCAGATCTGTCTGCATTGGTGTTATCAGTAGGATCTACTGCTTACCATCTTAATGTGTAGTCATGGTTGGTTGGTGGAGTTGATAAATGAAGCTGCCACATTAGCGTGACAGTTCTCACTGAGGGAATGGATGGATGGAGAAGAATTACCAATAGCATACTGGAGAACTCCGTCTGCTGCTTCTAATGGAGAGGGGAACCCCGCTCAGCAATTTTAGCAATTGACCCTTCGCTAAGCCAACGCCCCTTGCTTCTCTGTTAAGCTGACAGAGCTACCGTGGAGACCACACTGTCACTAACTGCACTCCGTGAAGAAACATTATCTAATCTTTGGAAAGACAAACAAAGCAGACAGAGGGTTCTACAATATGTGTTTAAAAGGATATATCCAGGATATCAAACTGATTTAGCATTGAAAACTATTTTAAAAGATAAAGGTAGAAGCTAAATCTACAGAGCACAGTGTAAAAGTGAACCACCACATCACCTGGAGATCAATACAGAAGACAATGACATTTTTGAGCGTTTGAGGGGTGGGGCTTAGCAAAGGGACTATTGCCTAAATTAAAAAACTGGTACTAGCACTAAGTCTTGTAGCCTATCTATTGACAATTAGGCTGAAAAATAAGCACATTCTTAAATCACATACAAATTCTAAAAACACACGTCATTCAAAAATAAAAGCCTGTGTGTTGAATGCTATAGAAATATCACACTCAATAATAAATAACCTGCACCCAGAATGCACCTGGGAAAACACCTGTGACCAATTATATCACTTATAAATTAGAGCTCGAACACTATAAACAGGGTTCTGGTTTGCTCTTTGGTGCATACAACAATGGAGGACAAATTTGAAGTAACAGTTAGAGGAAGTAATGTATAAAGCATGCTACAATGGAAAATGCCAAAGACAAAGAATAGTGTTTTATACTCAGCACATCAGTGTGCAGTTGGCATGTGGAAAGAGCTATTTATTTGGTGTTTATGTGTAAAGTTTTATATAGTTTTGACAGCGATAAAGAGATGTTCAGAAATTGTGTACATTGCAAGTATTTATCAGCAACTGGAAGTAAAGGATCACAAGCACAACACAGGTCATTGAGTGGAGGCACAGAACAAGCTTGAGTTATCCCTTCAGATATCTTAAATACACCGGAGCAGATACACTGCCTGGCGACCAGGAAGTCTCCTGCATAAACATCTCAAGGTTCATGCAAATGAGCTCTCACTGATTTCCATGTGAATTTGCTTCGATTTTATAACACAATGACCAGCCCGCGTCAGACGCTGCCTCCATCTTAACGGATGAAAGTGGACAATCATTAGAGATGTTGACTATTTCTTTAACTTTGCTTAAAGCACAATAAGCTCTCGTCAGTTGATTGGCCTTGTTTGCATGTTAACTACAAATTGCAGCTACTTAAAGAGCTTTCAGTCAAATCCCTAAGCCTTAGTCTGCAGAAAAGAAAGCAATGTTTTAGCTGTGTTAAAATCAGCAGCAGAGCTAGCTAACGTTGGACTACGCAGTACTGCTTGGCTGAATAACAGAGCTCTTCTCGGTCAAAATGATTATTGGGTGATGGTAAATTATTACTTCATCATGAGGTGTTCAAATGTATGCATCTTGTAAAATGTAGTTTTTGGCCAGCAATTTTCCCAGCAATATAAAACAGAAATTAGAGAGGGAATTATGACCGGTTTAATGTTTTATGACTGCTTAATGTTAGTCCAATATTCACACTCTTTAAGCTCCGTTTTTGGTCTCCACCAACTACAAAGAGCTGCTAAATTTCTGCACTGTGTTCACCAGCTGGTCCAGTCTAGTCGAACTGTGTCTGTGTGCAGTTTGAGTTTCATGAAAGTTTTTTGCCATTAAAATGTCATGCGGTACTGTAGACATAGAACTTTCTGTCAGTGACCCGTAACCTGACGCTACGCTCCTGCCTCCCCTTTATGGCTTCTCTTGATTAGTGGACTGACTGGGGGAAGCTCTCTCAGTAGAGTGTCACCTCACACTTCTCTATCAGCCAGAAAGGGTATTGTCTTTCCATCGGACTGCAGTGGTGCGAGAGGAGAGCAGGAAACATGACCAGGCAGCTATTGTTAGGCTGATGTCACTCTCAGCCAAATGAGTGAGAGGGGGGGTCGACGGGGCTGTGTTGGTATCTGAGATAGCACGTCTGTGTGTATGGGGGAGATAATGATTAGTGATGGGGGGTGGAGGTAGTGAGGCTCTGAACCGCCAGGGCCACTTGAATTTCCCAGCTTCCTGCGTGTCAGCCCACTGGCTCTGACTTTAAAGGGAACACTTGGTTATATCTTTTTTGATAGTGGAGGCGGCAGCAACATCAACAATGGCTGGTGTCGGGTAAATGTATATGATAACTGTAAATCATGAATTGAGGGGGATCACTTGACATATCTTCCTAGATTATATGAATGATACATTCACAAATTTGCATCTGTCTATCTGCTGAAAAGGTTTAAATACGCTCAACGACTAACAACTAAGTATTTGTTTGAGACAAAAATGTTCATGTAGAAACTCAAATATTCGATTGGTATTAGATGTGCTACATCAATTGTGCAAATGTTTAAAAAAAAAAAAAAAGGCTGCAGCAAATATGTCAAATAGAATTATTGTAGACGCCCCATGCAACATTTTACACCCACTTCCCCCAAATTCAGCCTGACCAATTGTGGGTGTACAATACTTGAGATTTGGTATCGATACCAAACGATTGACTGACGTCAAGAAGATGACGAACAAAATATTTACAAATTTTGCCTCCTTGTTTTTCTTTAGTGAGTGAAAATCCTCATTTTCCTTTCTTTCCCCCAACCCAATTCCATAGCCATAATGATGCTTTTTTGATAAAAAAACAACAACATTTCCTCCATTAACTATAGATCACCTCGTTTTCGAAATGTTAAATGCTGATTACAATCAACCATACATACATTTTGAGCCTTAATTTTGATAAATAAAAAAACTATCTGATCTACAAGTCCCACCAATGGGAATGAAGCAATGGGGCTTTTTTGACATAAACAAAAAATAACCCACAATTTTTTTCCAGATTTTATAATCTCAGAGAATATTCAAGTTATTTTCTTGTAAATCTTTTTTATCCCGGCCCGGCACATAACTTTCTTTGTTTGTTTTTTTCCCATTATTGGCCCAAAGGTTCCATCATACAATCCAGAATAGAATCTATATCAATAAACAGTAAAGATTGGTGTTGATTCATTATTTATGGCATTGTAGAGAAAGGTTTGAAACTTGTTATGATAGCTTAGGGAAAACATTAGAGAAACTATGAATTAATTTAACTAAAAAAAATGTTATCTTCTATTGGCATCTTGGCAAAATTTTTAGGGGGACCGTCTTTCTTATCACTCAACAGGTCCAGCTCCAATGAAGCTTGGACAGTGGGCCCATGATTTTCTAAGGAAAGGGGGGTGGGACTCTATATATACACACCACAGATATGCCCATGCAAGGGTACTAAAATACAAAATGAATGCAAAAATCTCTTCGCAGTACTCCACGCAAAGCACATGCAAAGGACCCTTCCTGTTGATTGACGCCAATGAGATGACGAACAAAACATTTACAAATTCAACCTCCATCGAAATCCCCCCACCCCAACCCAACCCAACCCAACCCAACCCCAAGGGGCTTTCTCCACCGCGTCAATATTTTTTCCTCTGAAATCCGCCTAATTCTTCTGACATGTGCGCGCTGTCCAGCACATCGCGGTGTGATGCTTGTGTTGAGTTTGTGTTGGAAAGCATTATGAAAAGCAGAGTCCCCTGGTGAGCGGGATTAACAGAGAGGTTAATTAACTTATGTTACGCCCTGATCTCTGTTTGGCGATCAGACCGGACAGGTCCAGATTACCCTCAATCTGGTGAAAGACACTTAGACCAGACTGCTAAACAAGCGCGCACACGTCTGCATCTGCTATCTGACATGTGAGTGTATGGGTGAGCGCTGATACAGAGCCGGGGGCCCCTCAGGCTTCAATAGGAATGTAATAGCATGCATTATGGGCGAGCATTCACTCACACACACACCTGCACAAACACATTAATCTATGACAGGGGGGTACAACAGATGGAGCGGGTGTGTGTATCTCTTTCTGTGTCCGTCAGCTAGTTGCCGTTTTTGCATTTACGTCAGCTCCCCCCATCTCCAAAATACACGCTGCACCGGTTCGTGTTTCAATGCTTCAAACGGGGTTCAAATCACCTCCGGCATCTTCCGTCCATCCGGGTACTAAACACGGATATTCATTAACCAGCATTCGCTCTTTAAATACTCTCCGCGCTATTCTGCTCCGGTTGCCAAGGATGCGAGAACAGCCCGGAGACAATAATAAGAGAGGCAGAGTAAGAGAGGGGAGGTTCGAGGGTGACTGGCAAACACTTCTAACTATTGTGGTTTTGGGCTGGGGGAGCCACCCAGACCCGGGACGGGGGTTCCTTTGACCCGATGTAAGCTAGAAATGAAAACTCATTCAAAACCACACCGATGTGATGTAGAAAGTTTGACACAAAAAGATAAAAAAGTTCTAATGACGTACACACACAGCCACGCAAGTACAACTTGATGGGAACTGTAGTTTATAGCTGTTGTTAAATCCATAATGGCTTCAAATAGCAATTTTGAGCACAATATTCATTTAACTAACAGTCTGGACAGTAAACCCCAGAAACATGGTAATACAAGTAAATACACATGATACATGATATATTTACTCACATGTACTAATCATCCATCACTGTCAAATAGAAATCTCTATATAGACATGTATACATACTGCACACACATATATATATATATATATATATATATATATATATACACATTTATACATTTCATTGCAATATTCCTACTAGCAATTTACAGATATATATATATATTGGCGATATATGTAAACCTGTTTTTCACCCACCTTGAGCTGTATACATGGGTATTTCTATCCTCCAGTAAGTTGTTGAAACTGTGTAACATTGAGAGGAACTTAATTAAACTGCATTCTTAATTAGGCTTTGATTAGGGTCCCAGTTTTAAATAAGTGGTAAACGGCGTGAATTTGAAACAAAACAAAAATGCCAAAAAACTAACTTGGATAGGGTTAGTAAAACAACATGGATAAGTAAGGTAAAAAGTAATCTAGGAAATAATATGTTTCTCTCCAAACGTCATTAACAATGTTGCATGGGAATGTTTTTAGGTGACCTGACAAACGCTCCCTAAGTAGCTTAAAGCGTCAGATCAAGCACACATCATATATATGAAACGTTGAAGCTATTCGAGGGAGCATTCAGCGAAAATTAGCTTATTTTGGACGCACTGACAGGACAGAAGTGAACGCCTCAAAGGGGCTCATCATACAAGAATCAATCAGCGGCCTCGGTGCACCGCGGAGACCTTGACACACAAACACAGACTTTTATGCGGGGCAATCTAATCTGCTAGCTTGGCGTTTGACTATCAATGATTACTCAATCTCGTTAGCAGCAGAGCGGCCGCCCTGGTGGCACATGCAAATCTACAGCCATCGACTACACGGCTTTTGATTACATACATTGGGTCAGGAAAAAATGCTGAACGGGCCATTATAGAGAATGCAGATGAGGCTGAAGGTCGCGTATATTGAAGAATCAGTGAATTCTCTGCCCTGGGTTTGTTATCTGTGGCCACTGCAGGCGGGGGACTGATCTGTGTGCACGTTGTGGCGGCTCTTACATCCAGTCTTTAGGGGATAAAATAACACAGAAACGTAAATAACAAAATTAAGAAAAAAAAGTTTTCATGCCTATTAATGTGTTTCACAGCCGTACTAACCTGCTTATTTAAAAACAAATCATTAATATGATATAACTTTTTACCTGAAAGTTTCCAGGGTTCATTTAACTGCAGTGTTTTAGAACAATTAATCGTGTCTTAGGGTTTTCTAGGAATTATTAATTACAAAAATTATTTTAAAAAGAAAATGTATCGGTTAATACCAGCGTAACAAAAGTCAATTATAGAAGAAAATTCTCACTGTGGAGAAGCTAAAAACAGCTAATAATAAGTACCTAAATTCAAATATGTATTAAATAAAACTCTAACATTCATTCATTTTCGTGACATCCAAATTACATTAGTATGTGGTTTAGAATGATTAGTGAAGACTGCACTAAGTAGGAACCTTTTCCAGAGACACAGGAGCCATTTTGGGAAAACAGTAACCTTGACGAAAGGAACCAGGGTCTAAATTTAGTGCCTGGCCCCAAAAAGATCCCCGCTCTGTGGGTGGTACTTTTCATAATGTTGTTGTTTGGTCTTAATTGTTCTTCAGATGGGCTGAACAGGATTGAGTGACTTTTAGTTCCCTTGTTTAGTTTCTCTGGGATTATGTGGTCAGGGCTATTAGCACAACTTTGGCAACAACAAATACATTAATGTTAAATGCAGATTATCCTGTTCAGGACCGCGGGGGGGCTGGAGCCGATCTAAGCTGACAATGGGAGAAGGCCGGGTTCACAGGTCACCAGACTATCACAGGGCCGACACATAGAGACCGACAACCATTCACGCTCACATCCACACCTAGGGGCAGTTTAGAGTCATCATTTAACCTGCATGTCTTTGGACTGTGGGAGGAAGCCGGAGAACCCGGAGAGAACCCACGCTGACACGGGGAGAACATGAAACTCTACACAGAAGGTCCGTCCAGCCCGGGAGGCGAACCCGGCCCCTGTGAGGCAATAGTGCAAGCCACCGTGCAGCCAACATGCTGTATGCTTTCACAGAGGGCACCCAGAGCTGGACTGGAGACCAGTTGATCTGCAGGCAAAATGCTCTACCTCAGAGCTGTACCCCCTCGTTCGTATGACATCTTACAAAAAAGTTTGCAACACGAGCAATCAGTGCACCTGTGCAAGCCGCTGCGCTGTTTAGGCAACAAAACTACTTGGTTAGGTTAAGGAAACGATTGGGTTTGTGGTAAAATAACTAAGGCATTGGCGTACTAAAGCATGAAAGTTACGTGACAAATAAGTCAACGTTTGGGTTAAGTACGAAAGTGGCCTTACTTAAGTGCAGAAGTTGCTTGACAGATATATAAATGTTTGTGTTGAAATAAGTCAATGTTGACTTCTGGCTCAAACGGGACACGAACAACGGCCTCCTGGGTGAAAGTCTCCTGTTGTTTTTACACAAACCCATCCACTGCAACCTCCTCTCTACGCTGACTTTATACGACATCACCTGTATCGGCTCAAGATTAACAGGTAATATGAGTTCTACTGCATTGCTTTAATGTGGGTAAAGTTGTTTTTGATCCAAAAGGCTTAAATGTATCAAGTCAATTTTAAATGTCCCTCCCAAGAGTGAGTTATAATCATTGAGTAGATCTGCTTTTTTAGTGACAGCTGATGCAAATGTGACAGCTGATGCAAATGTTTTTGCTTTGCTATCAAATCATCATTCCATTGAATCACCGCTTACTTAAATATGTACATGTATATCTAATTTCATCACTCTCAGTTGTACTTCACAACCTCTTCATCACATATATTTTTGGCCTTTTGTTTGTGTGACGTCGTCTCCTGTCGTAGCTCCTGCTCCAAACCCAATAACTGAACCCTTAAGGGCCTCTCGGGGCCCCATAACTAACGACGTAAAGCACTGCATCGGTATATTGCCACTATCACAACGTTAGCAGCGTCTAAAAGCTGATGTGCACACGCATTCAATCAAGAGATACTACGTTGCCATGGCGATACTTGAGGGCCTTCCCAACAATGGCAGGATGGAAAAAGCCAGTCAGAGACGGCAGAGGTGAGGCAATGTTTGCCCAACGGTCGGGTCTCGTAAACAGAGAGGGGGGCTTTTGCAAGCAGCTGCAGAAATTCCAGGCTGCTGCGATTAAAAAGTAACACCCACATTGAAGGTGGGTGGGGGGGCTGTTTGAACAAACCAACCCTGCCTCTGTTTTAATGAAAAGAAGGGAGACATTTGCAGTGAAAACAAGTGCGTCTCAATGGCGCGTTGAGGCAAAGCCCACTTTTCAGAATACAGAATGAAAAGTCTTTCTCTGCACACTCAAAGCTCTGCAAAGGAACCAGGTTGTGGTTGTGTGTGTGTGTGTGTGTGTGTGTGTGTGTGTGTGTGTGTGTGTGTGTGTGTGTGTGTGTGTGTGTGTGTGTGTGTGTGTATTAGTGTGTATTAGGAGGGAGGGGGGAGCAAATTGATCAATGTCCTACTGATACCAGGGTTCCTAAGAGTTTCATTGACTTAGAATTAAGATGTTTCAAGAGGCTTTAAATGCAAACGGCGAATGGAAACAAATGTACATTTTGAACGTTAAAACAATTAGTTTCATTTTTTTATTGAAAATGAATCAATAAATCAATGAAGCTCTGGTGGAAATAATATTTCTTTACTGAACTTGAGATGAGATCTATCAGATCGGGGTGCTTAAAGAGATGCTTAAATATCCAATTATTTACCAAAAACACTGCAGCACTGAGGAAATGATGAAACCAAATAAAATAAAATAAATTCTATTCATGACCATTTAATGACTTAACTTTGAGTCGGCAGATCTTTGTTTTCTCTTTCTCTTCACTGTTTCCTGTCTTCTCTCTACTCCGTAAAAAATATGCCCCAAAAATACTCATATATATAATACTTAAATATAACTCAAACTTTTTGAAAACATTATTAACTTTGTATTTGGGCAAGATTCTTCATCTCAACAAAGAAAAGAATACAGACATGTTCATATTCCCCAAGCTATTTACATATTTCACCTACTCGTATGTACATAATAGTATATACACATATATATATTGCTTTAACCTGCGTATCTATTTCTTTATTTTCTCTGTGTTAAAGCACATTATTGATAGCAACCTAAGAACCGGTGTCAGGTCCCTTCTATGTGTACACACATTTGTCCAGTAAAGCTGATTCTGATAATCAAGCGCTTAAAATAGATCCTGACACAGGGCCCCCTCTGCAAAACGGCACCACATGATCAGGAGCTAGGTTTGGTTGATGCGGTTGTTTTTGTGCCGAAGTTGCAATTATAAGAAAATTGGCAATAGACGCGGAGTAAGTCCGGGGCCTTTCCCCTTAAACCTGGTGCTAGCACTGGAGCTGAAGACTTGTCCAGGCCCTTACGGAGACCCAGACAACCCACACCCACTTCAGATGCTCCCTTCCCTCTATCACTTCTTCTGTTTCCCCACCCCCAACCCCTCCCGCCCATGTGGCAGAAAACCACCGTATAACCGTAAGGAATGCCATTAAAGCATTTCCAGTGACGGAGCACATTTTTAAAGCCAGCTACAGCTGTTAGATGAATATGTGGTGCCTGAGATCCTGGCGGGAAGCTGGGGGGGTTACTGCCTGATACAAAACAATATATATAAAACAAATCTAGCTCTTTGCCAGGCGGATGATTGGAAGTTGTGTGTTATTTTGACAGTAGCTTCATGAGACCTGACAAGGTTGTTTTTTTTCACGTCCCTGACAGAATGTTGACACAGGAGTCTTTCAAAGCCTCTCCCTGATCAGGTTTTATGGTCACATTAAAGTGGGTGGTGCGAGGGGTTGTTGGAGGGGGGGAGGGGTCAGATCGGAGGGCTGATTGTTTTTCAAGACAGGCCCTTTGATACATGGCTGAAAAATAGGGAGTTCACAACCAAAGAACCACACCAGGGGTTAAGCCCTCTTACCACATTTACTGAACTGTGTACTGTACAACACAGCTGCACACAATGCCTCCTGTAGAAATGGGTTAGGGTTTTGTTGAACTCTCCATTGATACATTTGCTCCCATTCCTTTCTGTGTGATATGAAAGTCCGGTGGCAGAGTCTTGAAATCAGCTTGATGTAGACTTGATGTTTTGCTGTAATAAATTAAGCAGGTTCACAGAGTGTGTTAATTGATTTTCCGACGTAGAGAATGGAAAACCAGCAGCTGCTCGGAGCTAGCTTGGATTAATCGGCTCCCGGGAGCCGTCAGATAGAGGAGCGAATCTTCTTTTCACTCATGGAAACAAAGATTCTTAGTCGACACATTGCTGGTTGGTCAAAGTCAATGTCCTCTCGCTAAGATTGAGTGAACATAATGTTTTATTTTATTTGGTAAGAGGTGTGAAATGCAAAATATTAGAATCGCTGCTCGAGCTCGGGGACTCCATTGATGCCCGGATACATGAAAAGAAAACTCACAAGGGAAATTCGTGCAACATGATATCACAGAAATACGCAAAATGACCACGACCTCTTGATGATGCCTTATTTGGTGGCGGCATGTATTGTGTAAACCGCCACGGTTCATAAAAAAAAGAAAAAAAAAAGAGTAGTGGTTTTGGTTAACTTCTTCCGCCACCATTGTAATTTACCATAACTCAACGTTGACTTTAGGTTTCCTACAGGACACAAACACAGGCCCCCTGGGTGAAAGTCCCAACACATTGCGTGGCGGCACCGTGTACTGCGCTGTTAGGAGATCTTGGTCAAAAAATTCTTTCAAATCATTGTTTTTAACATTTATGTGTTTTGGATATTGGTTCCAACAGTATGTGCTATGGATACAAGAGCTCAACCGATTAATTGACTTTGATTGGCGTTTTATCGTGTTATCTCTTAGATTTATCAGTATCACATATATGTAGACTGATACGTAGCAAGAAATGCCAATACACAAATGAGGTGTTTAAGACCGTTTAGAAAAAGCGTCTCCATGACGTTGTTTGGACATCAGAGAGCACCGAGTTCAAGTTCATTTCTAAACTGTAAAACGTATTAAAATCTGATTTCTTTGAAACAACTGAGATTCATCTTTATGTAGAAAGAACATTCTAAAAACATTCAAGTGGTCATCTATTTTTGGAGAAAATGTGCCAATAAATACACACTAGTATACTACATGACATGTGAAGATGAATATTTCTGCTGTGTGGATGATTTGAGTGACGGGGAGAGGGGGGGAGTGAAATCATACACCAGTACAGCTGGAGCTCCCTCCTCCTCCCTCCACCGCTTTTCTATAGTCGTTGAAAAAACAAGCTGGAAGAGGTACAATCCACAGCGAGGAGTGGCTCCATATACTGACATGTTCATTACATGACATTATTCACTCAGGGAAATGTCACGTGGAATGCCTCAGAATCAGCTTGGCTTGAAGGTTTTTGAGCAATGAAACAAATCTTTAGAGTCGCTTTGAATTTCACTGTTTTAAGATGAGACACTCCAAGTTTTCTCTTCAGTTCACAAAAAGTTACCATTAGATGATGCATCATTTGCATATTTAAACACAACATTTCATAAAACTTGTATTGCAAAAGAATATTGTCTTAATGTAAGTAATCAACTGGGGAGGTCACATGATGATATCTATAAAATCTTTTTTTCACCCTTTTCATCTGTAGTGTCTTCAAAATGTATACAACTTTACAAAAATATCTTTAAAGGCCGTTTCCTCTAAATGAGTTTTTTCTCAGACTCTGAGCCACAAATCTCCACTTCAGTAGCCCTTACATACACCAAACTTTACAGTTTAATTTCTATCTATATTCTGGAGGTTTTTTTCATTCATAGGACTGATTCATACAACATTTTTTTTCTAAAAGGGCCCTCTGTAAAAACCTTTGAGTCTAATATCAATGTCAACAAAATAAAACAAGAATATTGAACCTGACTTTATTCAATGTTCACATTTATGTTCTACGAAATGGATGCAAATTAGCCTATATTTAATAGACATTGCATCATTTGTAAAAATCCTCAACAATATTGTCTTAATGCAAGCAATCAACTGATGAAGTTTCATAGTGATATCTAGTAGTTAAATATTCTACCTATTCACCTGTAGTGTTCCACATGCTGACATCAACACCTCTCACATACAGCCCATAATTACAGGAAGCTAAATGTCTGTATCTTGAAACAACAGAGTGAGAGCACTGCACTATAATTAAGGGAATAACACTCGACTGCAGGGAATACTTGAAGCCGGTTTCTTTGTGTGGGAAACTGGAATTGCCACTTGTGTCTCTGTCGTGATAAAAAAAGCTGGTGTACAGTGAAAACACCAGGGACAATGATCAGGACTTTACATTTTGTAAATGTTTATGTAGAACCCAATTTATCTATGGATTATCTGTGTTTTCACTCTTGTGTATGCATTGTTTACTGGATTTGTAGTGTTTTGTCCTGTATGCATTTTTTTATATAAAAAAAAAAGATTGTGCAGATTAAAGAAAAAAAGTCCCTTCAACTGCAGTTCTAGTCCACTAAGGATCCTTTCATATTTCAGTGGATCAATGCAACGCTTTTAAAAATGATAAAACAAAAACTAGGCAGCAGTTTGTGCACGTTCTACCAGACCTTCTACGTCTGAACACATGTACGGATCCCCGCAGAACCTTTTATTTGAAGCACAGCGTTTTTTCTATTCGGGTTACACTTTGGAAATCAACTTGCAGGGACTTGAAAAGTAATCCACCACTGCTAACGCTGTGTCTGCTTTGGCTGATCTGTTCTGCGGTAAAGCTTTGCAGACTTTTCTGATCCGTCTTCACATCCGGCAACAGAACTTTGACGACACTAAAAGCAATTCAAAGAATGTTCTGTAGTGTCCTTTAAACAGCAGACCAGAGCTAATGCACATATCCATTTTCATGTGGTTTTCTTCCTCCTACAGATAATTCTCTTCCAGTTTACTATCACGTCTGTTTATGCTAATGCCTGCAGGCTCTTGTATCCGTGCCAACACTACTGTAAAACAGTGTGTGTGTGTGTGTGTGTGTGTGTGTGTGTGTGTGTGTGTGTGTGTGTGTGTGTGTGTGTGTGTAACGGAGGAGGCGTGGCGTGGCGCACGAATTCTGTTTCGTAATAGTTTGGCACCGAGCCGACTCCCAGCCACAAACACACACACACACACACACACACACACACACACACACACACACACACACACACACACACACACACACACACACGCTGCCAGACGGGGAGATCCCAGCATTTTTTTGGGTGTGAGCCAGGCGGGAATGCCACCAGATCCAGTTTCCTGCGTTTCCTGAGCCGCTGCCAGAACTACACGCAACCGCTCCTCCCTCCCTCCCTCTCTCTCTGCCTCCATCTCTCTCTCTCTGCCTCCATCTCTCTCTCTCTTTACTTCACTCTCTCTCCGCCTAGGGTCTTTCTTTCATCCTGTACGCTCAGCATCTTTTTTCTGTCACCGCCAAGAATTTCTTTCCAATGTTTTACACTCTCATCTCTTCAGATTCCACCGTGCGTTGTTTCCTCCTGCCGGGTCAAGGACAATGAGTTCCACCAGCTGCCTGTCATCATTCTTTGCACTAAATATTTGGGTCACGGCTACCTTTTAATTCCATTTAGGAATTCAAAAGTGGTTTTTTTTGTTATGATTTATACATATATATTGTATGTAATACCCCGGCTAAATCCACCCTCCTTCACATGCTTTTATTTCCTAGTCGCCACCATTTTGATATCAGCTTATATTTTACATTTTTTCCATCTGAATTAAAGAGTTTTTCTGCTTGTTTTTATTCAATCTTTTTTTCTACAGTATGTAAAGTGTCTTTGAGAGCTTTGAAAAGCTCTCTATATAAATCTGACGTATTATTATTATTGATATATATATATATATATATATATATATATATATATATATATATATATGCCCTCCCCTGTTGTCCCTGAGGTCCACAGAAATGATTTAGGAGCAACTGTAAACACCGGCCGGTCCCACTTGGTCCAGATCAGATTAAGGACTCCTCCGCCCCGGTGAGGCCCCTTTTTTATATATATTTAGCCCACATCTTGTTCCTATTTTCCAAAGATGCATTTACTGCCCTCAAATGTGGTTTTGTTTTGCAGCTCTGAGCACGCTTAGCATGCCGGCTCCACTCTGTCTGCCTAGCAGCCATAAGCATCCTTTTATTGTCCCCGTGACCATTACGCTGAATGGCTACATACAAATGACCCCCCCCCCCCCAAACACACACACACACACACACACACACACACACACGATAAATGGACATCCTGAGGAATCTTTGAAGCGTGCAGCCATGATGTTGCGTGTACGGGCCACGGGAGAATTTTGTCATAATTGAAAAGAGTTTTGAGTAACACGTAAAGGCTTTTTTTTCCCGAAAATGATGGATTTTAAATCCATCCACTGAAGCTTTTCCCGTCGCTCATAAGATCTATTAACTTGAGCGAGGAACACTTGCATCACATCCCATGGTGGAAGACGCCACGCGAGCTGACACGCACAACAATAATTCCCCAAAACGCCATCATAAACGAATCAGAGAGAAAAACACATAATTGGACAGCGTCTCTGTCTCTGTGTCGAGCCTACGGGTTTCATCCCCCCCCCCCCCCCCCCCCCATTTAAATTGCATTTCCATGCATCGGGTTGCTTCTTAATGTGCGGCGCTAATGCAGTCACTAATGTACACATTGCATTTGGGGGAGTCTGCAAATGATCCATCATAAATAAGAGATGACATCCACAGTAGAGACTATATGGATCCGCCTGCTTGCAGGCTGGAAACATACAGACAGCATCAATCAAACAATGCTGTCATTAAGGAATGGAGCAGATAAGGATCCCGTTGTTAAGGGTTTATAAAGGCTTAATTAACATATAACTAACTATAGCTTTCTAGATATAAACCATTAATAGAAACAACTTTTGTGAGAGAAAAAAATCCCAACTGATGATTCTTGAAATGGGTTAGAAGCAAATCCATTCATTAATAACTTTTTACTACATTTATAACTGCATTATTAACATATTGAAAAGATGGGCACAAGCCAAAGCCTATTTTTAACAACCAGGCATCAAGAAATGTGTTTTTAAATATGGTATAGATTTGCTTTCTCGTCCATAGTAATGCAGTTGCAAGTATTTGTAACCCCGTCAAAGAAAGCTTGTTAATAATGGACTTTGATCCAGATCCTCTGCTGATCCTTTAGAAGGTAAAGTGTTTGTAAGTTTCTTATTAATCTTATAGCTTTCCTAAATGACCTATTATTGATTAATACAGCTATTAGTTACAGTTTATACTGCCTCATTTTAACTTGCACCCAAGTTCCAGTCCATTTTCAACTTTTTACTGCAGCATCTTAAAAAAACTCCTCATTTATGCAAATAAATGTGTGTCCACTGACAGGAAAGGCACAGGGACAGAGTCTTCGTGGACAGAAAGTATCCCACAATTCCGCTATATATCAGGTGATGTTGTCACCAATGTAGGCAATGTCAAAATGTGAATATGGCAACAACACAACAACAACAAAAAAGTTTCAAATAAAGAGCTTTTGTTTTTATGGGACGTCAACTCCCGGTGGACAAAAAGTGCTGTCTTACCTGTTTGAACTGCTCCTCGTAGGTCCAGTCGTGGTGCTGGGGCTGAGGGTGCGCCGAGGGGGAGTCTGCGCGGCGGGCCGGGGTGAAGGCCGCCGGGACCCTGGCCAGGAGATGCACCGGGGTGCCCTTCGGAGGCAGACAGGCTCCGTGGAGCTGCCGGTCCTGGTAGTGGTTCAACCCAACGTCGTCTTCGCCCTCCTCCTCGTCTTCTTCGTCCACCATCTCCTGCTCCTCCATGTCGTCCGCCTCCTCGTACCGCTCCCTGTCGTCGCCGCCGCCCGGTCCGGGGGAGCTCCCGTCCTCGTCGGCTCTGCGGACCTCGGACGAGTTGGCGACTCCGGCGGCTAGGGCGCCGCGCATCGCCGCCTGGTAGTGGCGGAAAGCCAGCGCCTGTTGGTGTATCTGGGACTCCACCATGGAGCGGAGGTCCTTCTCCGTCTCCGCCTGCCGGAGCTTCTCCTCCAGGGCCAGCCGCGCCGCCTGTTGCCGCTGCAGGTTCTCCATGACGGCTTCGAGCTTCATGCCGCCGCTGGCTGGCTGCTGCTGCTGCTGCTGGGACTGTGCGCCGGGGAACGGGCTGTGGGAGGAGGCGGAGGGAGCCTGGAGGGGGAGAAGGCTGCCGGCGGACGAGAACGAACCTTGCTGCGAAGGGGAGCGAGAGGATGGTTGGGTAGTGGTTATCACCGGCACGTTATGAGATTAAACACACGCTTTACCAATTAGCCTCATTACACACACACTCGGCGTCTGACTTTTAGCGCTAAATAAATAGTGTTAAATATTTCAAATATAGCCAAGAAGCTAGCGTGAGAAACTTGCGCGAAATGCCTAAAACCCGGTTAAACTGTCCAAATACGAAGTTTCTAAGTTTGCGACATTGTGAGAAAAATGTTAAAAGTGTTTAAGAAAGAGAACAACCCTCACTGTAAAGTAAATAAATAATAATAAAACATCCACTGGAGGCTTACCAAAGCAGATTTAGTAGCTATACTCGCGTTATCAACCATGCTTCTCTCCGTCAAGATGCGCCGAAAGTATCTGTCAACCGGATCACACGCGAGTCTTCCTTCAGTCCTGGTAACGTTCCGCATTCAACATCCAGACATGTAGGTCTTCCGATAGCTGGCGGAATTAAAATGACTTGAAATGGGGGTTTTTTCGGGTGTTGTATGGTGGAGCCCCGCGCCGCTTTGGCAACAAGTGGCAACTGTAGTGAGAATGACCTCTGGAGGCAGAGATCAGCCCCCGACACCCACACCCCCACCCCTCCTGCTCCATCTGCTAACAACACGTCAATACGGAGGAATACAGTGAGAGAGCCGGCGGGGGAGACGCTCAACGTCCGACAGTAAACGACGACCGGACCGCGGGACTGTCTTCATATACACGCTGCTTTGGTTGAAGTGGACGAGACCTAACTTATAGTTATGTAAAAATAAATAAAAAAATAGAAACTTCTTAATGGCATAACATTACAGCTACATATGTATATCATAATGTAAACAGGAGTATATTTCCCTATCATGGTATATGTCATTACAGTATACATCTACAGTAATAAAGTAAATGTCCTGTAAAGTCATTTGAGAACCATTAATCGATTTTTATCATAATATAATAATAATAATGATAATAACAAATAATAAAAATGTCATTTGGTTAGCTTTATTTTTATTTATAGGGAGTTCTTAAAAACATCAGTGACCCCAATGCATTATAAACGTACTTATAATGTGTTAAAATCTGTTCATGGGACTGTATAAATATTCTTATAAACATTCAAAATGCTTCAGTGCATAATCTTAACGCATTATAAAGCATTATATTATTACAATTATATTATAAATTCAAGTATCATAATATTTCTTAATTTCTGTTCACACACTGATATTATTTTGCACTGTATTATCATTCCTATAGTTGCTATACATTACAATCTTTATGTAATGCATCATAATCGATCTAATAATGCATTATGATGTGATTATAAGTCACTGTAAGTGATCGTTTGGTCGACCATTAAATTAACAACTTTTGTGCGTTCTTTTTGCATTGATTAAACAATAAGTTTTCATTAAAACTATAGGAATTATAATGTTATATGATCCTTTAAGAGCGAACACAATGTCAGTGAGTGACAAGCAGATATGAAGTATATCAATTTGTTTATTGTGCATTATACACATGGGCGTCATGTCTGTTTCTGCCTAATCCTGCCTGAGAAATAACAGAAATTCAAGGATTTCCTTTGCGATAAATAAAGTTCCATCTTATCTGAAATCATGCAGGCTTCTTTATCACACTGATGCAAAATCATATAAATATCCAATATTGGCATGTAGCAGTCTGGCTCATTGATTTGCAGCATTAAACACAATGCTCTGCCGCCCCCAGAGATATCAACAATCAACCAACCTCTGTATAAAACAGTACGGATAATTAATGGTTGCCAAATTTTGTGTTTGAATTCCAGTCGACCCCACTGGAACCTTTCACCTGTATTTTGTTATGTTCGGGGGCGCTATCTTGACCTCGGAGGGTAGAGAGACGCCTCATGTTACGTTTCATGTATGGTTTCAGATGGAGAGAAAAAGGACACCTGTCCCCCGCTGACTGTCACACAGCCACAGTTTCTGCATAGCTGAGATTACACCCACTACTGCACAGCCAGCTTTGCTGCTGTCAGGTCCATCGTAAAATATATATCTAATACTTAAACAGGCCCTATTATGTTCTTTATTGGGTGCATATTTTTATCTCAAGTTACAGTTACAACATGTTTACATGCGTTAATGTTCATAATCCTCCTTGTTTTTCTCATCCTGGCTGTCCTGCAGCACCTCTTCTCACCCTCTCTCTGAAACGCTCCGTTGTAGCGCTTGCTCCTCCCTCCAGAAAGCAAAGTCTGCCCTGATTGGTCAGCTAGCCCGCTGTGTTGTGAATGGTCAACATTTCACTTTTCAAAAAACTCTTCCTCCGGAGCTTCAGCTCCATCTCTCTCTTTTGTTGTTTGAGGGCCAAATTAGCCGGAAGGAGTTTTACGTCACTTCTGTAACATTATGACCTCATAAAGTTACAGAAGTGAAGGAGAGAATTCAATGGAGCCGTTTCAGGCAGCTCAGGAGCAGTGATTCTAAGGGGGAGGGTAACTCCTTTTAGGAGTGGACTTCAGGTTTTACACTCTACGGACCTTTTACATGTACAACTCTAAAAAGTTGTCGGAATGTGAACAGGCCTGCTCAAGTGATTCAAATTGTCACCACGGAAATACGCCTGTGTTGAAAGAAGAACTCATAATAACTTGAAGTCCGTGTCGCATTTACTTCCTGTTATCAGAGCTTAAAAGCTTGCACCAAAGCATCCAAGTAAGGCTATCCGCGGTTCCACAGTACTACAGGACACACCTCCTAAGTGAGACGCCCCTCGAAACGGCTACAGTTCAGTGAGGTTTACGCACCATAACTATTGGGCGACAAACCTATTTGGTTGGGTTTAGGTAAACATCATGGTTTGAGCCAAAGTATGTATGTGAGTCCCAGAAGTAACCTCAGGTGGCGGGTCGTGTAGTAAAGTGGGCGTGTGCAAGACAAGCCTGCAAGACTGCAGAAAGATCCTTCTCAAACAGCAGTTGATTGACAGCAGTTGAAGGAATAGCAAAGGTAATAAGGAAAAAGCAAAAATAATTGAAAAACATTTAATGTATTTTTTTAAATATGTAAATATATAAAGACAAAAACAAATGTACAAATAAATCTGAAAATGAGGGAAAAGCTTATACTGTAATTATTCTTTTATTGTTTATTTTTTTTATATTTCAACATTTATTTATTCTTTTATTTTTTCTCTTTATATTTCCAAACTTTTATTTATTGTTATTTATTCTTCTCAATCTTACCATATTTATTGATGTGCTTATATTACATTTTATTAACTCTCTTTATATTACCACATTCATTTTCTCATTCTTTTACAGCATTATTCTTTATTATGTCCATACAATGACTCCATACAACACCTCTTTCCACTGTTGTTTTTGTGAACCCTAATGGTATCCCAAAGCAAAGCACTTTAAATCACATATTCACTTTTGAAAATGTTTTTAAGTGAATAACCATGTCCATGTCGGAGCTGCAGCGTAAACACAATTTCTTGGAACCCTACAATTGGCTGCCTTTTACCACAGTGACCCTACAATTAAGGCTTACTGTGAAGTAGGATATATCATTTGTCTGAAGCAAATCAATTATCATTCAGCAGGGTCAGCACTGGTTCTCTCACGTCAAAGAAGCAGTCTGAGCTCCATTTTAAAGGGTTTTCCAACATTAACCTGAGCTATAGGCGTTTGTTTGACAACTACTAGTACTAATAGAAGAATAATGACAATAAGAAGAGTTTTACCTACAGCTTTGTGCTTTCAGTGACAGAGCCTCTCCCTTCTTTGAGTACACACAACTGAATATTTGTCCGAAAGTATTTAATCTAAGTGTTCTTTCAGTCTCAGAATAAAAGTCTTCTTCAGTAAAGAGTCACATCATAATGCATTATGATGTGATTATAAGGGTCTGGGTAGAACATTAGGACAAGTGGGTCTCGAGAAACTTTTCATCATTCATGCAAAAGTGATCTTTTCCCTCTCTGTAAAGACTCAAAATTACATCAATAAAGGCCTCCATATTCAGTTTTATGTTGAATGTTAATCTAAGGAATGTGATCTTCAGTAAGTTGTTTGTAATTTATTTGTCCTTCACAATAGAGGGACACTGTGATGATCTTTGCAAGTTAATTTATTCTTATTTTTTTTCCGTGGTTTTTTAAGTTACTTTAAAATCAGGACGTTTTGGGGGGAAACTATTATGGGGTTGACTGAATTGAATGTGTCTAAGTTTGAACCTCGACATGACCATCAAGCATTGCAGTCCGTCTCATCAGTTGAGGGACCGTATCCTTGCTTTGTACTGTAACAGACTTTGAGTATTGGTATGATGGTAGCCTATTGTAGGAGCAAAGTTTTAATAATAAAAAGGGTGAGGTAGAGCGGTGAGACTTGTACTTGGTCAGCTGATGAGGAATAAATGGGTTGTCCATTAACTCCCTATAAAACATACAACACATATTTCCAGGCATGCACCAAAAGGTGCCATCTTTTTATTTGTTAAAGGGATTCTATTTTTATTACATTAGTAATAAATTAGTTATTAAAAGAAGATCACATATAATAGTCTAAATGTGCGTGATTTGATTAAAGAGATACAGTAGTTTGGGGGAATTGTATTTTTTATCCTGCAGATTCAGAAATAAAAAAATGCCATACAACAATTTTTATGTATTTGGTGTTGTCTGAAGTTGTGTGAAACGGCAATATTAGGCTATCTTGGAGTGTTTGCCAATGGGATCAATCAAATATTATAATCAGAGGCATCCAAGAATTGAGAGTAACTAAGCATGTTTTCCAAGGTTTGTCTGATGAAAGGCCCACATTGTCAGACTTTGTAAAACCCTCTGCTCTGCACAAATGGTCATTAGTAAGTTTAATTGCTAACAGTCAATCTAACTCTATACATAGTTGGTTAACTTGAAGGTTTGGAGTAGCCCTGGAGTGCATGTAAGCAGGCATACAATGACAGTGTGCTGGAGAACAGCTTCACCTAGTGGAGGTTCAGAGGGCTTCACTGGAGCAGCTGATGGTACAGACTGAGGTGCTGCCTGTCACAGTTACATACAGACCTGAAGGTGAGACCCGCTGTGCATTATGAGAAAGTTGTATTGACATAATATTTCCGGGGTTTTTTGCCCTACACCTTTCTCTGCGGTACTTAGGTTGGTGAACATTATACATTGTGCATAGCACTACCTCAATAAGACAATAAAGAAACCGCATAAACATTCAGTCGAACACATGGCTTTGAGTGAATGGATTTATCGGCGTGGGGGGGAGAAAGGAAGATGTATACAAGAGGAAGAAAAAGCAGAGCAGATGTGAAGGTCAATAATGATCAGTGATATTGACCAGCTACTTGGAAATGGAAACATAAAAACACTGGGCTGGTAGATGGGATGGGCAGGGAAGACAAGTGCCTTCTGACTCATGGCCCTGTCCCATTTTCTTGTGCGAACCATAGATTATAAATTAAGACATCATGCCTTTCTTTCTCTTTTTTTTTTGAAAATGTTTTTTAATCAAAGAAACAATTACAGTGAATACTGAAGAATCTAGAAAGGTGCCCTCAGAAGAGTGTAGATCTCAGCCAGGTGTGTCTGCATCGACAACTGATGTATCGTGTGATTGAATGAATAGAACCTACAATATTCTAACCCCCGGTCTACACCAATGCGCAGTAAGGCGTCGTAAGACACACTTCATTCAAACTCAAGGACAAGCAGCAATGTATGCAAGCAATCGGCTCCAAGTCGTCACAAAATACACTTCATTCAATCTTGCCAAAAACAAAATTAAGCTCAGCAAGCTGTCTGCCCTCTTCACACCGGCTGAGTTGCGAAGAGGTAAAGCAGAGTGTGTACTGGTAAATCGAATGGCTGTTAGCGGTTATCCAAACAAACTGCCAAAACAAAAAGATAGCAATGAGCCGACTGTTTTCCCATACTGTGTCTCTGGCTGCAGAGCAGCGGCTGAGAAGAACTCAGCAGTGTGTGTTCTGGTAGTTCCGTTAACTGTTAGCCAAGCGCACCGTAAAAAGAGGGAGACATTTTTTTTCTCCCTACAGTGTCTCTGGTTGCAGCATAGCGCCTGGGGGTCGGCAATGCACTCAGCTGTGTTATCGCGGACAGACACAGAGGTACACTCCCACTCACGGACGAACGCTAACATGCGACCATCGCATGATTCTCCTGGCGGAGATGATAATAACAAAATATATATTGCGTTGCTTAACTCATCAAAACTCAGATCTCTTTACTCCATCACAGAAAACCCATTTTGGTCACTGTCTAATTCAGTGGTCAGTTGTTCTTCATTAAATCGGTGGAGTCCTAAATTGCTGGAGTACTAAATTGCTGGAGTACTAAATCGGTGGAGCACTAAATCGGTGGAGCACTAAATTGGTGGAGTACTAAATCGGTGGAGTACTAAATTGGTGGAGTCTAAATCGGTGGAGCACTAAATTGGTGGAGTACTAAATCGGTGGAGCACTAAATCGGTGGAGTACTAAATCGGTGGAAAAATTGGTGGAGTACTAAATCGGTGGAGCACTAAATTGGTGGAGTACTAAATCGGTGGAGCACTAAATCGGTGGAGCACTAAATCGGTGGAGCACTAAATTGGTGGAGTACTAAATCGGTGGAGCACTAAATTGGTGGAGTAGTAAATTGGTGGAGCACTAAATTGGTGGAGTACTAAATTTGAAGAACACTTAATCAATTGAGCACTACATTTGTGGAGCCAGAGTAAGGAGTTTTTCTAGGACAGATTTGATCTTGCAGGAACCTTGGATAAATCAGGGTTATTGGGCGGAGCAAAGTGGCAAACCTGGAAATATTAGAATAGATTTGAGCTACATTTTGATCATCAAAGTTTGAAAACATAGCGTCACTGTATAAATCTTTAACATTAAAGATGCCCTTTTTAAGCATGGAGAAAATGCAGAACATAAATTAAGCATTTCAATAACAATTCTAACCGACACTAATACAATGATACTCAATAGGGCAACATGAAGATTATAAAATAGCAGTTGTTTTTCTTTTTGAGCGGCTCAGAGTTTTAGCAGTTTGTTCAAATTACTCTGGCCTAGCTGTTGAGCTTTTTGTGGAATTTTTTTTATTACTGATGACTGTAAATTTCATATCGTTTCTTTGGAGCAGGTGCCTAGGGATTACACATTTGTATCTTAAAGAAGATGACAGACATGTCTAGTCAGGATATCCTGTATTCTATTGTTTTTATTTTCTCAATAGTTTTCAGACAGCGCATCGCTCTCCTGAACCCACACCTTCCATGTTTTTAATCTCTTCATAAAGTTGGGAACTATTGGCGATTTTGAGGAGTGGCGGCTCTTGAGACAAATTCTCAACCGGTTCCAGATGAAGGGTTATTGACCGACCCTGTGCGCCTTGAGCCATGGAGAGGTTGACCCCTCCATCCTGTCAATGATTAACCTCCAGGGATTGTCGAACCAAATCGCCGGGTGCAATCAATGGGCTTCGCAACTGTCACACACTGACCACTTCCACTAATGATGACTAGCTAATTAGTTGCTTTTCACTGCGAGGGCATCAACTCCTCAATAATTTATTTACCTTTTTTTTATTCTGAGAAGTATAATGACTGCGTCCTGTGGTTCAGAAGGCATCGTCAGGGCTCCTCTGCTCATGTCTTCCTGACACCCTGCTATTGTTTTTGCTCCTCTCTCTCTATTCCCTCCAACAAGGGAGCTGATTTAAAGGGGACATATCATGTTCACTTTCAGGTTCAACATATTAACATGCTTTAATATGTTGTTGTACCCCACAGAGATCTGATGTGGTTTTGGTTTAAAATAGGTATGTTTATTATTTAACTGATGTATTTAGCGTTAGATACGTACGTACGTTACATAACAAATGTGAGGTAAAGCAAGTCAAAGTAGACATGGTTTCACACGGGACACAAAAATCAGTCTCCTGGGTGAAAGGGGCACCCCATGTTTGTTTGACCCAACCACCCCTCTGGGGACTCTGGATGTCTAACAAGGACGTGGTTGGGTTTACATTGGAGTTGGTTGAAAGCATAAACTGTACATAAGAAGTAGACATTGTGACGTCACCCATTGGTTTGTGGACTGCCGTTTTGAAGCCTCGAGTTTGGTGATTTCATCATCATGGATTACGACTGTTGGCATATTGTCTTTTACTCAACCGATGAACTGAAGTTACCAGGAGGAGTGACATTGAGACGCCTCTGGTAGTGGCAGCAACCTGTCGATCACAATAAGCCCGCACTAAAACATACTCCAGTTTATGGTGTATTTTATTCTAAATGGACCATAATTTACTAAATGAACATCATGCTGTATTTATGAAGACTTGAAACTAGATATTGGGACCATAAACTCATGTTTACAACCGCCTGATTGAAAACCTGTTGTGTCTCATACAGACACTAAAAGGTGCCTTGATGCGTTGGTATCAGACGCTGAGGAGCACTGACCAAGAGTCGGTGTTTGACGAGTTGGGTATGTGACGACGTATCCACATACAACGGTCCGTACGATATCTTACAAAATGTTACTGCTCTTTATTGTGTTTTCCTACAAAAGTCCAGCAACATGTCAATTTCTTCTTGTTACTTGCATGCGGTTTTTCAAAAATAAATTTCTGTCTTCACAGGAAACAACTTGGTTAGGTTTAGAATAATATTGTTTAATACTTACTGGTTAACAATCACGGAGTCTTCATATGATATGCTTTCGTGGGATATCTACGAATTACCGTGCATTCATTTTTCATAGGCAAAGATTGGAACGCTGTATGAAAAAAGCCAGAGCGAGAATGAGTTGACCCAATATGCCTTGTAGAATTTCAGGGAAATTAAGTGATGCCAACCTCCAATATTTCCATTCCAAAACAGTTCAAAATACAGCAAAATGCTGCAGGCTAACTGCTCATTTGCCCTACGAACATTCTTGGTAAGAAGTTAAAACTTAACACAAAAAGTTTATCAAATGGTTTTTCAGCCAAGTTAATGTCAACCCAGAAAAACATGTTTAATGTTTTAATTGTGCGTGACCGAACTGTTTTGGTAGTGAAACATTTTTTTATTATGAAGAAACAAAGATGTATAGCCCAGATTTAATCACAACTTCATCGTTCATCAATGTTATTCTTCTCCACAGATGATCCTGCAAGTAGAGCTGGTGTGGAAACAGACGGGGAATCTTGGAAGGGACTCTGGAAAGAGGTGGAACATCCTGTGATAAGTCTCAACATAACCACAAACTGTGTACATCTCAACCTTTTACTTTATGTATTGTTACATTCAACATCTTCCAGACAGTTGTTTATTTCCATTGCACATTTTAATTTTTACATTTATTATTAGTTACATTTATAAATACATACAAAACTCAACCAAATCTCTAATAATAATAATAATAATAATTTAAATAAATTATAAGAATAAAAATAATAATAAAAATATTATTTTACAGAGACTATCTTTGGGACAAATCTAATTACATTTCGTTAAATGGTCTCCAATCGTTTTTCCATGTCCAGAATGTATTGTATTGTTGATAGCCATGACTTTAGTTTTGGTGTAAAGTCAAAGAGTTTTAATACTTCAGCATGGTGGTGGGAGTGTGAATGTGGGGGTTGACTGCCCTCCAGTGGCTCAATGAACAATAACCATTAGAAGAAATCTCAACTCTTGAAGGGGACACCAAGGGTTCCTTTCAAAAGTACTGTTATTATTCTACTATTATTACATTTACTAATGTATTTGGGAGAGAGTTGTTCATCCATCCACCCACTATCTGTTACGGCTTATCCTTTTCAGGGTGGAGGGGGGGTGGAGCCGATCACAGCTGACATTGGGTGAAGACAGTGTACACCCTTGACAGGTCGACAGACTATCACTGGGCCACATAGAGAGACAATTTATCTTCAGTCTGAGTTTTGAGTCTTCAATTAGCCTAAGCTGCATGTTTTTGGACTGTGTGAGGAAGCCCCGCAGACACAGACAAACTCCACACAGAAGGGGGCCGTCCAGTCCAGGATCGAACCCGGGCCCCTCTATATGTGAGATGACAATGCTATCCACTAGCTGTTCATGTCTATTCATATTTTTGGACTGTCTTCGACCACAGGAATAACAGGATTTATTTCAAAGATGGGCGTAGTGCCCCTTCCGTTAAGTGTCTCAGATGTAGCAATGTGCTCTTCCACCTTCCAAATCCTGACCAAGACAGAAACAGGTGAACTATAATGACTATAAAACTAGGACATTATGCAGACTGAAGACTGTGAGTCCACTCTGGTTAATATTGTGCCTCTCAGATCAGAGGAATATTTAAACCATTAGAGGGTGCTCTTACCTAACTGAATCTCTGGATCAGTGATCTGATAAAATAGATAGGATAGTGGACGGACCTTTTTCTCTCTACGTTATGTTTAGCTCCTTTCCGATGTTTGTGTGGCTATGAATTAAATGCCACACAGTGTGAAAGAGATTTTGCTGATGAAATCCACGTTTAACGGTTTTAGTATTCTTCCATTCTTGGTACATACTTTTGGTCAGTGGGCGGTCTCAGGGGAAACCATCTGAGATCACTCTTTCCCTTCAAAAGTGAACATTACTTCTCTCAACTGTCTAACTCTCCCATAATTAAATGTCGGCCATCACAGCTGCTGACAGATGCCAAACATTAACAGAATTAAATTGTCACATTGCATAAAAACTTAATACGGTATTGCTTCCAGTCCAAAATAGACATCAACTGTATGCACCAACAGTTAAGTCTTTCCTTGCAGCATACACACTTCTTTTACATTACATTACATTACAGTCATTTAGCAGACGTTTTTATCCAAAGCGACTTACAGGAAGTGTATTCAACATAGGTATTCAAGAGAACTACTAGTCACCAGAAGTCATAAGTGCATCTCCTTTCTTAAACAAGCATCTAAAAGCATAAACCAGAGCAAAAGTATAGTGCAGAAGCAAATTACTACGAAAACAATAAGTGCAACAAACTAATACGAATACAATAAGTGCAACGAACTGGTACGAATACAATAAGTGCAACAAACTATTTCGAATGCAATAAGTGCTACGAGAAAGGCTCAGGGTAGTACTTCTTGAAGAGGTGAGTTTTCAGCCTGCGCCGAAAGATGGGCAGTGACTCTGCTGTCCTGAGGTCAGTGGGGAGTTCATTCCACCACTGTGGGGCCAGGACAGAAAAAAGCTGTGACCGGGTCGATCGGCCGCAGGGACCTCTGAGCGACGGGGCAACCAATCGCCCCGAGGCAGCAGAGCGAAGTGGTCGGGCGGGGGTGTAGGGCTTGACCATGGCCTGGAGATAGGAAGGAGCTGTTCCTTTCACTGCCCTGTAGGCTAGCACCAGAGTCTTAAACTGGATGCGAGCTCTTACGGAAAGGGAAGTTGTGTGGGAGAACTTGGGGCGATTGAACACCAGACGAGCTGCAGCTTTCTGGACAAGCTCCAGAGGTCTGATGGCCGACGCCGGGGCTCCGGCAAGTAGTGAGTTGCAGTAGTCCAGGCGGGAGATGACCAGAGCCTGGATGAGCACCTGCGCCGTCTCGTCAGTGAGGAAGGGGCTTCTTGGGATGAATGACACTCACACCTCTACACATGCACTTTAAGGGTTATGGGAAACACAACCTTCTCTGCTTTATGGCTACTAAAGCTATTAAACCAAGGTCTAGACACGGGCCCGGTTCCTGTCCGGCCCCTACACCCTCTCTGTTCTACTTCCATTCTGCCAGTGCGTTCGTGTGGCGGGTCGCCATATTAGGTGCCATCTAAAACACATTAGTAGTGAGCAGAATTGGGTTAAACTCTCCAACAGTGAGTCTAGATCAACGCTGACTTTACCAGCTGACCGCACTGACAAAGTGCAACTCCTTTTTGTGTTGCGTCATTAAGCACGTTGTAGTTCCCTGCGACTACCCGTACAGACATTTACTGGTAAACTGCTTAAACGTAGACATTTAATGCTGTCAGACAGATGTTAACAACTTAAAAGTCACATTGTCTCACCCAGTGAGTTTGGAGGGATAGCATACAGCTAGTAATAGCATAAGCTATAACATTAGCATGCTGGCAGGGATTAGCATTAGCATAGCTGTACATGTAATTAGCTCTCCAGCCTGCTTGACAATGGCTCTCTCCTAAGCTACGTTGCTATAAACAATCCCTCAATTCAGTTACATTTTTCACAGTCATTACAAAAGATAAATATTTAAAACGTATAACTAACTGTAGCTCACACAGAACCGGACTGTCTTTTAGCTCAGTTAGCAGAATTATTTCAATCAGCGCCGCCATTTTGAAAACAGAAGCTCAGCAAAACTCATTCCCGGCTACAATCAAATTCAATGTATCTGCATGTTACATTTACTACGGCTTTACTCAAGTGTACTTATATTGTACCAGGGTTCTGTTTATAGTCAGTTTACCTGTTGAAACATGAAATATTAATATTTCCCTGTCTTCTCAATCACCAAGTGCCACATCTACATTTAAGTCCTTAACTTTTTGCCTGTACTCACCAGTCATGACACGATGTAACATTTGAAATGTGTGAATATTTTCACTACCATTTTATCGGTAGTCGTGCTACATAGCGTAATTCAATAGCGATGCTGTCATGCCAGTCATACTGACATCAGTGTACATCTGTACCAGTTAATCTAGAATTATTTTGGGATATTTCTTCAACTTTAAAACGTGATCTTTGTGTAATGTTTGTAAAATATGAGTCACAGACGTTAATGACACGTGTTCTCAAATTTTTTATTCAATATCAAACAGTATGATTTTTTCTATGTTGTTTGCCTTTTTCTTTACATACTGTATATTTCCTGTATATTTTTCTTAAAGTTTGACTGGCGTAACAAGCTCATCTTGTATCACATGACAGCATGGTCCATGAGATAGAAAAAAGCGCACAGGCACAAAAACCTGGTTTTGTTAGGAAAGAATTGTATAAAAAGTGTAAGTTATTATTGCAGTCATGGTTTAGGGTTAATACATTGAACGTATATTATTGGTGAGACATCTTTCTAATAATATGTTGCAGCCTTTATTTTAACATTTTTGTTAACTGCTCCTTAACTGCTTAGGATAGAATAACATGCAAATCAAATTTCATAAATGTATTGTATGCATGAAATGTATACAATGTATACAATACATGAAATTTGATTTGCATTTTAACCCATCCTAAGCAGTTAGGAGCAGTGGGGTGCTTCCCACTGTTGTTGTAGTTCCCTCCGCTGGAAGCCCCTCCAGGATGACCCGCTCAATATCACTCCAATCTCAAGTCAGATTTCAACCAGAAAAAAACCAAAGTGACACAGTGATTAGAAATTGTTCAAACTATGAAACGAACAGGTGGCAACCTCCGGGTTCTGAAAAGTGAAATGCTTTAGTGTCTTAAACCTGCATTAAACCTCACCCCTCTGGTTGCAAAAAGAAGTCTGATTGTATAGAAGTCTATGAGAAAATAATTTTCACTGATTACCTCAGTAAACATTGTAAACTTGAGTTAATCTCTCGTGTCAAGTCTTCTTCAATACAGCATGATGTTCATTTAGTAAATTATGCTCCATTTAGAGTCAAATAGACCATAAAGCAGGGTATGCTTTAGGGCGGGGCTACCTTGTGATTGACAGGTCGCTACCACGGCATTGCCCGGTCTGGTAGTTGTCAGGTTTTTTTTGGGGGGTGTATTTTTAGTTCAAGAAAGTTTGCTTTAACATTTCGGTCGCATCACTTCTGGTTTCTAAAAAACAAGATGGCAATGACCAAAAAAACAAGATGGCGGCGGCAAAAACGCCTATCTCGAGATTTCAAAATGGAAGAGCACAAACCAATGGGTGACGTCCACATAACTACGTCAATTTGTTGTTGTAAACCAAAATTATTCTCTAGGGGGAAAGGAGGATCTACGTTAGCTGGTGCCGAACATGGATTCCAGTATCTCATGATGGATTCATGCGCCAAAGTGTAAAGGGTTAATAGAATGGTGAGATACACAGAAATACAGAGTCTAGTGATTAGCAGAGAAGCTCATTCCGTGTGGTTAACAGGCTAACAGCTCAACAGTGGTGTACACAAGCACATGGAAATGCACAGCAGAACATTCAGACATGAGTAGCACGAACAGCTGAAAAGACTGCAGTAACGGTACGATACTAATGAGTCAACACGGATCAAATCTCCCGGGAAGGTTTCCAGCACCTTACTGAATCCATGCCTTGAGAGGATACTGATACACAGGATTTACCAAACACAAAATAGTGACAATATCTGATTGTGGCTTAAGACTGAAGCTGGACTCATATCCGTTGTCAAAGTGGAACTAACATAATAAAATTCTTGTGTGGAATCGGATGAAAAAATAACCTACGAATTGTAGTTATATTCTGAGATGAAATACGTGAGAAAAACTGACATTTAGACTTGAAAATTGTCCATGTCAAAGCGGCAAAGTGTTCCTAACAAAGACACATTTCCTGACATCCCCATCTCTTGGAAACCAAACCATTTGTAAATTCAAACATACTTTAAACAATTATACACAGGACACAAGTAAACAAAAGTGCAATAGTGGAAGCCCAAATAAAAAGGATTATTGATTAAGTGTCTGGCCTATTTGTGCGCCGAAAAACACACCAGAGCAGCGGCAAAGTGCGGTTCGCGGAGAGCTTCCACTCGATGTCTATGGAGAGCTGCGGCAGCCGCTCCAAGCTCATCGAGCTGCTGGCGTTTTGGTTCTGCAGCCAAACTAAAAGTTGGGGATAGTTTTCCTTTTGGAGCCGAATGAGACAGTGAATAAAACCAGAGTCCCGTGACGTGTTGATTTACTTTGCAAAAGAAGTTGCGGTTGCCGCTTCCTGGTGTGTTTTGGGGCATTAACGTTGTCATTGTGTTGTCATGCGGATGTTTGCTTTGTTTCCTTCCCACATGAACAGCATGGCAGGAGTCAAGGCCCAGTGTCACTATGCACCAACATGTATTTTTCACCCCTTTTTTTCCCTTCCATACAGATTTCCAATCTCTCTTAAAAACCCCAATTAGGCTGAACCATGACCTCCCTGGGCAGTAAACTTCAGTTTTATCTCCCCCTCTGTGGGATGGGATCAACTATTTAACATCCAATTGTAAACAACATTCTTAATGGAAATCATCAGTTGGCATTATTATTTTTTGTCAAAAAAAAAAATCACATTAAAATGTCCAAACCAACAATGAATTTGATCAAAATACATGTATTGCGTGTATCAAAGCCTGATCTTTCTTCTTCCTCTGGGCCACAGAGTCCCAAAACTATTAAAACACATCAGTGATTCCCACTGTAGCACAAGGTCTATTTCAAGTCTGCACCAAATGCTCACTAGACTGCCAAACGTAGATTAATCCGCTGCTAAAAATAGTCCCCAACAATACAACATTTCCATCTGTTTGAGCAACTTTTGATAAAAACTACAGTGACACACTGCTTTGGGAAATTACTGAACCTTTTTTTTCCACTTTGTCTCTACCTATGAAACATCAGTGTTTAGTATTTGAGTCTTTTTTTGTGTGTGTGACAATTCTGTAAGTCAACCCAATGAAAAAGACCAAATAAGTAATGTGTCAGGTTTGTTTTTGAAGCTAGCTTCCTAGCTAGTGGCCGTTCAATGACTGAATCCATGTGTTGGTTTACCTCTCTAGAGCCAGATCACACCTGTACCTTCCCTGTGGCATATTTGCAAGACATTTTTGTGCATAGTGTCCACTGGCCTTAACACCAGATTGTGGTTTCATATTTGAGTGTCACACGAACGAGGTGCGACTGTAGTGAGTTGTAATTGGAGAAATTGTGACCATCCCTCAGTGTTTAATACCAATTCCATTGTCTTGAACTGTGGCCAAAGACACACTGAGACTGGGGGCGGGGACTGGGGACGTGAATGAAAGACAACAGTACAGTGTGGTGGAGGTCTTGGCTACGACATAAGCATTGCTCTACAACTTTGTAAATTGTCTCGGTGGGTGGTTCACGGAAAGACGTCCTGCCAGTCTCAGTTCTCAATCTCATTGAAATACTCAGAGAAGCCCGAGTACGGAGTGACGTCACCTGGATCTGAGGAGGAGGAAGAGACAAGACAGATATTATGCTTCGACTAAAAAACGCATGTATTACTGCTCAGTCACATTGTACTTTTATCTATTTCTTGTGTAGTAATATCTGCGTTGCGCATTATACTAACCTTCACACGGTCCCCTTTTAAAATGGACATCATCAATGGCGATATCACTCCGTAGTGTCGGGCCCCGGATGGCTTCAAATATAATCTGGAGGAAACACAAAACTGTGAGTATGTGAAGCTGAGTGTGTCGTCTACAAGTCAAAGAACAGTGTGTAAGACTTACATTTGTATTTTAAGATGGATTAGGTTAGACTTAAATGTCTTTTTGAGCTTCAAACTAAATTACGTAAGTGTACTGTGACGTAACACATCACTGCTGAGGTTAATATTGACAGTTCCTACTTTTTCTGTGGGAAAATGATTTTAGAAGGGCTTGGGGAAATAGCATTTCGAAGCTAAAACAGGTGTTCTTAAATTAAAATTTGAATTTTGTCATTTGAATGCATTCAGAACAATACTTGGAAGCTACAGAATTATATAAAACTCCCCCAAAATAAAGATGGACAAGCCCTTTAACTCAGATATTTTTCATTATTTTTAATTGATACAAAGACGTAAAAGCAGGTCCAATCAGGCACATAGGTGTATCTAACGAGCTATACATCCATAAATCATTACATGGGTTAATTTGACTATAAATCATAATATTGCATCTCATTAATAGAGTGCAGTGAAGTTTACAAGAAATCATTATGCCCAGCTGTTTATAAAAATGATTTAGCAAGAAATGTGATTACAACTCTGCCGGCTTTAGGGATGCCCCCCGAAACCCGTTTTTCTAAACCGGAACCGGTTCTAAATTATTAAAAACCTGGAGTACAAATGCGGTCCGGAGTTACCGGTTCTGATGTCTGTACTTTAGAAGTTCCAGAGTCAGATCCCCTTGTCTCAAACCTCCTCTCTCTGTCACTTTGTCTTTACTCTGACACACACACACACACACACACACACACACACACACACACACACACACACACACACACACACACACACACACACACACACACACACACACACACACACACACACACACACACACACACACTCACACACTCACACACTCACACACTCCGGCTCATTACAGCTTGAGAGAACACAAAGATCCAAAGTGGGGCTACATTTTACTCCAGTAGATGCTGAGAACTCTTGTTGATTCAAACACAATAAAACCCTCACAAGTTAAGGGAGGAAACAACAGCAGTTTATCACAATATCTGGACAACAAGCAGAACATCAGTCTGCAGAAATGATCAGTTTTCTACTGTTTGGAGATCAGCCATCCATCCTCGTCCACTGCAGGTAACGTTAGTGATGCCATACGGAGGCTCATAAATTAAATCTAATAACTTAGCTAATTGTTTAGCTGCAAATGTATTTTAAAGACTTTGGAACTTTTTGTGTTGCTGCGCAATAAAGACTATTTGTTTAGATAGTAAAATAATAAAGGAATGTCCGTTTTTTTCTAAAAAAATAAATATTTTTTTCTCATAAAATAATCAAAAAATCCAATAAGAGTATCGATAAGGAGCCGAACAGAGAAGCAGTAAAGATAAGAGTACTAGTATCATTAAAATCCTAATGATACCCAACCCTAGCCGGCTTGTTCTGCGATGCAGTTTGCGTTAGTTAGATTAATTCCTCTTTGTCAAGGAGCCGGTCTGTGACTCCCATAAGGGCCCACGTGCTGACTCACCTGGTGTCGGACGTCGCAGTGGTAGTCCACCATCGCCCTCATCCAGCTGATGCTCTGCTCGCCGCGGCGGCGCCACAGCAACGTGTCCCGCTCTCCTCTGCCTCCGCCGCGGCGTAGGAGCACGCTCAGTATGCCGGTGCCCGAGCCGTACATGTGGTGGTAGAAGGTCAAGCACTGAGGGGACGAGGAGCCCCGCAGGTCAGAGGTCAGCAGTCGGGCCTTGTGACCCGGACGCATGAGCGACGCCTCAATGTACATGAAGTAGCCTGGAGGAGGAAAGTGAATGACACGGTTATGGGACACTAGGGGACTCCACTAAACTCAGTTGAGACTTTGTTATTGCAGCTGTAGAAATACAACACACAAAGAAGAACAGGAGACTGTGTAAGGAGAACAAAGCAAGGATTAATATCCAACCTTCAACTAGTCCAATATTCTGACATTTTAAGGAGAATTATAGGAAAGTGGGATGATGCGTTCATCCTTTAAATTTCACATCGCACACAGGGTTCCATCTGGGGGGGTATGACCTTTGAATGAATGAACAAAGCTATGAACGAGGAAATGACTCACCCACCCCAGTGGTGTGGTCTCCTCGGGGTCCTGTATAGGAGGTGGGGGTGTGTCCTCGGACTCGCAGCCAGTCGGCTTTGTTCTCCTTCTTATCCTGGGTGTAGCCGCAGACTCCGCCCTCAAAATCACACTGGCCCGGTAAGGAGCCTGATGAGATAAAAGGGCACAAAGATCAGTGGGCAAGGTCAATGGAGGTTAAATTCATTTATGAAATGGCTCGGCCCAATGTGCTGCAGATTACAGGAAAAACTCCAGGATCAGTCTGTGATTAAGAAGTGTTATATACAGTGCTAAACAGCACTGAGCTGCAGCTACAGCTACAGCACCACCCCCCATCAAGCTGCTGAAAATTCCACTGATACACTTTATACTCTGTTTGCACTGCCAAAACAAATGTTTACACTGCACTGTTTGCTCAAATTTTAAATGTTAAATACTCACCTGCCGTACATAGTAAAGTTTTCATTCCTTTTGTGTATTTTTATCTGTATATTGTTGTTATTGTGTTGTATATTGTTGTTTTTGTGTTTGTTGTTCGCTGCTGCTGGCTGGCCTCAGCTGGCTACCAAACGAAATTTCGTTGTATCACTACAATGACAATAAAAATCTCTTTATCTTTATCTTTTTATCTCCTCTTATCTCCTTTCCTCTCCTCTCCTCTCCCCTACACTATACACTCTCCACTACTTGCTTCCTCTCTTCTTGCTTTTTGGTACAACCCATACTACAGACAATGTTTCTGGCAGTAGATTTTCCTGTATTGAATTGAACTGATCTAAGAAAATAATTTAACAGTTTGGAACTGTAAGGAGGCTCTTGGCTCACGTCGAACATCAACAACAGTTGTCAGTGTATGTCTTTGTGAGCCTTTTACCTGCTGTCATTTGACAGTCCCCCAGACTGACAGTGATGTCATCGATGGCTGCCAGGCCACATTCCCAGAAGTTCTTACATATGCTGACAAACACTACCTGGGAAGCAGAGAAAAAGACTGAATACTGCTATTCAACATTTCCATTTATCCATCCAGCTTGCCATATTCATCCATCCATCCATCCATATCCATCGATTAATATTCATCCATCCAAATACAGCCATCCATCCATCCATTCATCCATCAATATCCATCCATACATCCGTTGATCCATCCATTGATATTCATGTATCTATCAATCTATTTTTTCATCCAATTTCATTCATCCATTATATCCAGCCATTAATATCCATCCGTTCATCCAGTATTCCCTTTCTTCCACACACATAACCCATCTAATGCTTCACACCTTGGAGAGCATTGGCTTCATGTAGGTGATCTCCACCTCAGTCCATACAGCCCTGGAAGTGTCAGTCAAGCTCCACACCTTCTCCTGGGCCACATTGTTCTCGTCATAAATGTAGATGAACAGAGCATTATCTACTTTCCTAAAGCCATGCAGCAGGTAGTAGAACCTCAGGCAGTATTTGTGGTTCCCTGGTAACAATGGACCATGAAGCCGACCCACATAGCCAGGCTGTGAGGTGAAACGAGTGTTTGCCAGAAGGAAACAGCCTAAGAGAGATGGGAGAGAGATCATCATCAACAACAAAGGTGGTAATGTCAGTTTGGCAACGTGCAAAGTAATACAATTTGTCCATCAGAGGCAGCAAGTAAGGAAACCAATTTCTAATTCTCATTCTGATCTGGTCTTTCCCAGTGGGTAACCTCAGGGTCTTAAAAGGGAACTCAGTGCCAAAGTGCCATAAACTTGCATTCTCTCTACTGTCCACCAGGGGGCGACTCCTCTGGTTGTATAGAAGTCTATGAGAAAATGACTACTTCTCACTTCTCTCTTGATTTATTCCCTCAGTAAACATTGTAAACATGAGTTTATGATCTCAATCTATAGTTTCAAGTCTTCTTCAATACAGCATGATGCTCATTTAGTAAATTATGGCGCAGGGTATGCTTGAGGGCGTGGCTTAATTGTGATTGACAGGTCGCAGCCACAGAGTTATCTTGTCGGGGAGTTTTTATCTTACAACAATGTGTTTTCTAGAAGTGTCCTTGACCAAAGAAATGCTTAGTCTAGTAACTCATTTCAGCTTGTTGACTTATCAATTAGTTGATTTATTCAATGACAGTACTGAGATTTCCTCATAGGTTTCTTGGGAATAAGTCATTCAGCATAAATACAAAAATTAAACTAAGAAATCGTAGTCAGAGGGGGAACCCTCAGTGTTTTCAATTCATGAAAGTTAATTGTAACCTTTTTGGTTGCATAAAAAAATTAGCATTTGGTTAAACTTAGCTCCACCCTCTCATTCTGGTTGCAAAAAAACAAGATGGCAATGTGTTATTAACCATCCAGCCAAATTTAAAATAGAAAAATTATATATTTTTAATTTAATACATTTGAAATGCCCGGTCTTACTCCATTATTAGGTACTAAATAGTTCAGTCTTTCACATGTTTCAACAGTTATTTTCTAGCATGTATAATGTGCTTAAAAGCAAATCCCAGGTTTTACTTTATCTGGACTTTAATTATGACAAGGTTAGTGTTTATATACACAAAACAGAAAAAGCATTCATGTAGTCACGCACCAGGCATTTATCATCATGATTAATGTGTGACTCACCTGTTCCTGTGGTATGGTCTCCTATCCTGTAGGCATTAGGCTTCACTGAAGCTCTACTCCACACCTTACTCTCTGCTCTCTCCTGATAGTACAGACACAGCCCATTCTCAAAGTCACAGTTGGCTATGGAGGGGTCAAAGGTCGGCTCTGGAACACATAAAGCAGCATTTAAAATAACAGAGGTCACCTGGTTAGGATGTCACGTCCATCTTCATTTTTTAAACAGAACATAGAAGGCCTACAATCAGAGTGTTTAAATCAAATTGTGTGTTGAACCTTGTGCTCCTGTAGCCTGTGCGTTGATTTGACAACATTCAGTCACATGGATTACATAGACAGATAGCAGAGAACATTTATTCTCCCGAGAAGAAGAAGAACCCTTTTGGACTTAATGACCCCATACATCTTCCCTCAGAACAAAAGGAAGGAGTGGACTGTCATACAAAGGTTACCTTTCCTGTCCCAATGGTGGTAAGTTCTCCACCCTACCTCCTTAAACCTAATCAACAGTATAGGCCATGACTTACTCTGGATCTGCTCAATATTCCTAAACACCAATAGTTCAGCCTCATTGGACAGAAAGCCCATTCGTCCACAAGCCTGTTATCTTGAAAACGAATGGCTGAATATAATGCAGAATGACGTCATCGGACCTTCACCACAAACACAAATCAATGCACTGATTCTAATGTACAAACATGCTTCCTACAGCAGAATCAGCCGATCCGTCATGTGAGTTATATGTTTGCTACATCAAAACTTATTCAACAAAAGGTGTTTCCATATCCCATTTAGCTCGTTTACTCAAACTTTTTTCAGCAACTGAGGAAGTGTTATTGATTTCTTCTGTTTCCATGCATTAAAAATATGTAAACAGAACTCTGCTAAACTCTCTTGCTCTCTTCTCTAGATTTCTGTTCTTTCTCTTTTTCTATCAACTTTTGTCCCCCCTGTCATTTGGTCTCTTTTCATCCTCAATTTTCCTCTGCTTTTCTCTATTTCTGACTCTATTTCCTTCTTTCCTTTGCCTCCATCCTCTGTCTTAATTTTCATCTCACATTTCATCCAGGGGTCTTGGGTGACATACGGTACAGTCTGCGATTGTGGTCAACCTATACCCCCCTAAGATCACCTGTGTCAGTGTGGCAGAATTCAGGAGAAAAGGAGATGTCATCTATGGCCACGTATCCACCTCTGGCACTGTTGAAGGCCACCTCAAACAACACCTGGTAACACACACAGACATAAACAGCAACCATTGCCAGATGGGTCACGAGCAATGTATGACTTAGACTCTAATTCATGCATCTACCCGTCTAAGTCTCCTCATGAGAAGAACATGCTTTGTGAAGTGTTACATAGACATGTTGTGATAGCACGTCACACAGTGATATATAAGACAGCTGTAGAAGCCAGACAGTGACATGAGTGTAGGGTAAATTCAGAAACATGGGTTAGTCAGTGGAGTGCTGCTTGATGGAAAAGCTCTGTACGACTCTTGGCTCGATTGGACTGGGGAACTGACCCAGTTAGTAATGTTATGCAAGCTTCTTTCCATAGCCACAGCAGCAGGCTGTGGGAGGCGTTCTGGCTGAGAGCACAAGGAAAGGAAACCGTGGAGCCATAGAGAATATCCTTTGACAGGGCAGTGGAAAGCAACAGAGTGCTTCCATCCACTCAGCTGCACACACAACACTAGAATGAGACAGTGGAGTATCCTATTAGTTTTTCTTTCGTGATATTCGGAAAAATATGATCTTTCTGCAGCGTAAGATGTAAAAGAAATGAAATGAAGGGACCCTAAGTGCTCACATCTGCCTGTACAGCAGTAGACATGTCTGAAAAACACTGGACTAATAGCACAGAAACACTTGAAATAAGAAAATGAGTTAGCAGCAACTATCTCTGACAAACCAACTAAATCAGAGTAAATCTGACGTAAAACATATGCCAAATAAACAGATAATAAAATATGATGTTCCACTGTGAAGCTGTGTTTACCACATAGATGGAAATAGATGATCTGCTAATGCGAACCCTAACTGGAGCAGCCGAATGAAGAAGCCACATTTGAAGAACAAGAGCTTGAGCACCTTGGTTACAACGCAGGCCACATTATCGCAACATCTATCGATTTTAACCTGTATTTGTTGCATGCCGTACCTCTCTTTCTCCCCCTTTTCAACTCTGCCTCTACTCTATCAAATAAAGCGTAACAGTCAAAAATAAGTTTTCTGCAACACTGTGGCTGAGCTGCAGACAAAGGCAAGGACCTAGGCATTGCTGACCCCCAGTATTGCTGACTGGTATCACGATATGGAACTTCATCTTTGTGGCAGGGAAAAAAACAGAGGTAGATTGTGCGGGAGGTAGAACTGGGCTGGGCTCTCCTTTTCAGGTTTTGCGTAAGGTGAGAGGTTATTATAGTTATTAAATCAAAACGTTGTGATGCTGAAAGCTTGCGTGAAAAAAGCAGAACAAAAGAGACATAACTCCTCTTAGGGTAGGTATATTTGCAGAATGCGTGGTCTCAGTCTGTACTTGCATAATATATTTGGTACTAAATACCACTGTATATATACCACTGGCCCTTCACCAGACAGTGAAGGGCCAGTGGAAGCAGAATCATAAGATATCTCAACAGTGAAGATTTTCAGTTTCTGCAGTCCAACATACCTAAGGATCATCTATGTGGAGGCTGCCAAGGGTCAGGACAATGATCTCTGCCGACTACAGCAAAATCGGTCAAAATCTGTGCAGCAGAGGCTGAGATATCCTGACTGTAAGAAGTCGTTATGTGTCAAGCTTAAACAACAATGACTCCCACATTTCCCTTGATGCAACTATATGGTATCTTTTGTTAGACCCGTCCTCCCTCATTATTTACATTCCAATAAGCAACTTGAGACGCAAGACTGAAATTGGAGTTGAGAGATGATGTCTCCGACCGTATTGTTTCACAAGTAGCCAGTTTACAAGTTATTTTAAAACCATAAAAACCATTGTCATACAGTGGGTTTCCAGACTGCCTTTTGGCCAATGCATACCGCCTATTTTGCACTTAAAACAAACTTCTTAGTTGCATTCAACCAAAACCTTTTCAAATGTGATTACTAATCATACTACAAACGGAAACCAGAACTGATACCAAAATCTTGTCCAGCTCTGCATATGATTGCAGAATCTGTTAAGTGAGATTACAGAAATCATTATACATTAATATACATTTGTCAAACCACTTCACAACAGACAATTTGACCTGTAAAACCCAGGTGTCAGTACGATCAATAATGGTCTGTGACTCTGATTCATTTGTGGTCTGTGAAAGAAACTGGTTGACACAAGATTCAAGTTAGCAAGATAATCAAACACATCGGTCAAATACAAAATATGAAATTCATCTTGCTTATGTATTCTTTGTGCATAAAAACTGTAGCATGTTTGTTTCAACCTGTCTGATTTACATCACTGACTTTTTCAGTGATGATCTCAGCTATCACTTTGTTGAGTAAAACGTCATCATAACTAAAAATATCTAAAAAGCCACAAAAAGGAGACCAACTTTCTACTAAGCTGGTATTTCCCTTTAAAGAGAACCCATTCAGCCATTTTCCATCGCAGACCACACTTTTTTTCATAATTATAGGTCTACTGATTATAATTGTGAATGCTAGCTCCAGTACTGACCTCCAGCGGGTGTGGGGCCTTGATGTCAACGCTGACTTGAGTCCAGCCAGCGGTAGCATACACCCCTGGCCTCCAGATCTCCTCATAGTGGCCCAGCTGGTCTCTGGTGAAGACTGAAAAGATGTTTCCCCTCTCCTGGTCTCTGTGGTAGTAGAAGGACAGGCAGCCGGCTATGGGCACCGTGGTCATGGGCGAGGTCAGCTTGGCTACTTCCTGAAAGTGCTTGGCGTACACAGAGTCCACATACATGTAGTGGCCTGGAGCAGTGGAAGATATAGATGAGCAGAACGTTATCGGCTGAAATGGTCCGGTCTATACCATGTGTGTGGTTTTAAAAGTAGCATTAACATAATGCCCCCCCCACTTAAGTGTTGGAAGAATAAACAGATGTTTTTTTGAAGGACTGCAATGAGCATTGACTTTGTCATTGTTTTTAAAGACACAAAGCAGAGATGGGTCCAGATGTTCCAAACTTGCAGGTCTTCATCCTAACTAAACAATAGAGCGGTTCATTTCATTGGCCAGCACGCCTTCCTGATTACAGAGTCTGTCTCCAGGAACATCAATCCATGTTAACTACAGAGCCTTTATATGCAGCTGGATCCTGGATGTTTTAAACAAGTCAACCAAGATCTGTTGGAATATTTGGTTATCCACAGAGATTGTGCCTGGTTCAAGTTTAATATTATTTAAATGCAGCACAAAGTGTCAGTGCACCTGGCCTCATCAACCCGCACTGACACAGACTCTTACCCACCTCTTAAAGACACTACATGTTACATTAATGTCTTCACATCTGTCAATAAGCACACCTTTGGGACTATATCTATGTACAGTGGATATTCCTTTTATACTTCGTACTTTGAACCTTTGCACATTCCTTGGACAATTTTGCACATTTCTGCCACGTTTAATACCTGCACAGCACTTTCATTTTAATTCAGATATATTGTACATATTCTTTATCATATTTTTCTTCTTTTAAGTCTATATTTATCTTAATTGACTTTTGCAATACTTGCTTATATTTTACTCAATTGTCTCTTATTGTGCATAGCTAATTCCTTGTATCTGAAGACCTACTTTGTAATTTAACCTGATTCTGAATTTATCTACTGAGTACTAAAGGTAACAAGAAAGAGGAACACAACAGTAATAAAATCCATTGATGAAAACACTTTCTATGAGGCATCTTACAGAGAAGTTCTAAATTTGAACACAAATCAAATATTACAGAAACAACTTTAAAAGCCACAGTTCCAGAAAAACAACAATGCTGCAGTGCTGGAAACTGTAAATGACTAAAGAGATAAGGTCTTACAAAAAAATATTTTTTAAATCTAAATTAAGCAGTTTTGTCCATCATGCAAAGCTGCCTCACTGCACCAGCTTGGTGAATGACTGAATATTACACTGTCAGGTGTTATAATGAAAGTTGTTCACGAGGACTCTTTGAGTTGATGATAAATATGTTTTCTGGGGAATCTCTTCAGCTCCTTCCGAAATCAGAAGCTGTTATGATGAAGCAATGAGCCCGAAGCATCACATCAAACTGTTGCTTTATTTCCTCGTTTATGAGCAAGATGTGCACCGTGGCCACCCGGTCTGTCAGATGCAGCGGCTAGATCTCAGTACTGTCCAGCATTCTGCTCAGAAATTACCAGTTGGGAGCTGCAGACGTAAACAGCTGACCACACTGGTGACAAAAGGAAGCTGTATATTTAGCCATATTTTAGCAGAATATATATTTACTTACCGGTCATATAAACAGACAGAGGAGAAGAGATGCAGTTTTGGTTTGAAAAGTTTCTATGGACATTTTGAAACTGGGCTGCTTTTGGAATCCATTGGAAGTTATGAATGCAGGTTATGACTGCTAACACACACACACACACACACACACACACACACACACACACACACACACACACACACACACACACACACACACACACACACACACACACACACACACACACACACACACACACACACACACACACACACACACACACCTTTGGAAAGTGAGGTCATATTCTGGGCAGTTAAAGGCCCGTTTGAGATTTCAGACTTAGTTTTGGATTATAATTACTTTTAGGTTAGGGAAAGGTCTGGGGTGAGTTGTGATGGTTAAGGTTAGGGTAAGGGGCTAGGGAATCCATTATGTCAATAAGTGTCCTCATTTTTGTTGTAACCACAGTGTGAGGACATTTTTGAAAATGAGGACATTTTGTCCATTCCTCATGTCTTCAAAAGTCTGTTTGAGGGTTAAGAATTGTTTTTTATGATCAGGTTAGAACTGGGCTTAGGTTAGGTTCAAGGCAAGGGTAGGGGTTAGGCATTTAGCTGTAATGGTTAAAGTTAGGGTAAGGGTCTAAGAAAAGCATAATATCAGTGAAGGTCCTCACAAAGATAGAAATACTGGGATGTGTCTGTATGTGTGTGTGTGCGTATATACCTCTCTGGTTATTGTTGGTGTGGTTTAGAAGCAGGTTAGACCCAGGCTCCCTGGCCACACTCCCCCCAACGTACCAGTTGACATTTGGGTTCCAGCTGTTACTGTATCCGCACAGGTGATGCTCCTCAAAATTACACTCTGGTAAAAGCAACAGCAAAGACAACCATTATTCATTATCAATCTTACATATTTTGTATAAATAAACACAGTTTCACATTAGGCTAACAGCCAAGGTGATAGATCTCACTTGATAAAACACACTGACCTATGCAGTAACCAGGAACAATGTGAATTTCAAAGATGGCCACACTGTTCCCCGAGCCACGTTCAGGTCGACCCTCCAGCAAAATCTGAGGAGTAAAAAAGGGACTTTAAGTTTCTTCAGCTCACGTCATGTCACACGGATTTATAGCATCAAATTAGAACTACATTACATGACACACACACAAATCACATCACATCACGTAAAAATCTTGTCAACTTTGACGTCACGAACATCATTGTGACATTGCTACAGGGCATCATTAGGGCACAATGCACATCTGAGCTTTAGGAAATACTATTATATTTCTATGATATGATTTGATTATTATTACTCATTCATTAATGTGGAGACAGCCATTTATTGTTCTAGTTGGTCTAGGTGGAGCTAAACTACTTTATTCTTCATATCTTGTTGCCTCTTTATATAGTAAAACGTACAAAATTTCGCTCCGAGTAAGTAAATGTGAAATTCTTTAGTACACAATGTCTACTTTGGTAGAGTACTTGAGTAAATGTAGTTAATCACGTTCAACATTACATTACCTTTCTTGCAGATTAAACACCCTCAACCATGGTGTGCAGTGGGTGAGGGTTAGATGAAAGCCACAGTTCACCCGCCTACCAACCACCACTACACTGCTGACAGGAGATATATACGTAGCATTTTGACATAATGCAGCTTCCTTATGTTTTTTGTCACCCAGAGGGACATACAACAGACCTGAATCCCAAGACCCAAGTGTTCTAGAAGAATGGAGAAAGTAGGTCAGAGATATCAGGTCATGTATAAACATATGGGCCTGGCCCAAGGGGCGACCTCCAGGTCTGAAAAGGGAAGCCAAGGCAGAGGAGCCTTAAACCTGCATTCTTTCGACTGGCCACCAGGGAGACTTCTCTGATTGTATAGAAGTCTATAAGCAACTAACCCTACTTCTAACTTGATCAGTAAACATTTTAATAACGAGTCTATGGTCATAGTTGCTAGTTTCAAGCTAGCTAGCTAGCATTAGCTGCTAATGGTACCTGGCCCTTCCGGGTCTCGCTCTTCCCCCGCTTTACCCTCTTGTCCAAATATGGTCACTTCTGGTTCTCGAAAAACCAAGATGGTGACAGTCAAATTGGCACACAAAGACTTTGAAACAGTAGTCCACAAACCAATGGGTGACGTTACAGTTACCATGTCCACTTCTTATATACAGTCTATGGCTCGGCCTGAATCATCCCCTATGCATCAAATCTCATCCAACAGTATGTCATCACATACCAGAGCACGTTTCATAACAAGGTAAACGCCCACCAAGTCAGAAATGCTGATCTGCCATTGTCTAGGCAACGAGTTCTGACAGACAACCCTTCCAGTCAGTGCCTTGGAGCACCCTGGCCAGTAATGCAAGTAGGCCTCCTAATCCTAGAGCCATAAACGCTGGTCTGCAGCCATACTTAAGTAATTCAAGATAACAGTCAGCCTTTAAATGTTCGCCATTACTTTAAGTACTAACGTGATGTAGTTCTGTTTTCCCCTCATTACTCAGCATGGCATGTGGAACAACCTCATTGACTCCATTACAGAGTTTAAAGTTAACAGCATTTTTTTCTTTCTCAGAATCTGTATATTCATTTTAAGAATTGTTCCCAAAGAAGACTGAAGTGAGGAGGTTAGTGCTCTCAATGACAATAAGGAAGCTAGTTAAATTTAGAAAGAAGCTCAGGATGACATCATTGCTTATTTTACAGTACTTGTGGGCCTTGGCCTCAAACTCACGCTGTATTTAAGGAGGGTCAGCTTTCTTTAAATTTAGATTTGCAGGCAAAACTTTATTTATACAACACAACGTTTTTTCTGCTTTCACACCACAAACCAAAATCGTGCCATGTGCTATATATGCCTTAAACAAAAGTGAACCCATCTCTGTCATGGTTTTCTTTCTTTTTTGGGGGTAGTATATTCATTTGAGATAAAAAAAAAAATGAATCCTGATTCGACATAAACTATTAAAAAAAACTATAAATAAATATTATTTGCGCTCTTGACATAAAAATATCTGACACCAAATCTGATTTAGCAGTTTTGACCATAACTTTCCAAGATCTTCAGCACTAGTGGTAGAAATATTGACCTGGTGAGCAATGCACTGATCAGGTGGAATGATGAAGGATCACGATTGGATGGTAAATTGCATCTCATAAATTCAGAATTCTGATATGCAATAGGGCAGCAAATTCAACCAAACAGGGATCACTTTGATCATGGTCTTCACAGCCATTCCTACCTGGTAGGGGATTGTGGTGTTTGGTAGGTCAACACTAGCAATTAGCCAGCTGTCAGAGGCTCTGTTGGCAGTCCACAGTCTGTAGTCAAAGTTATCACCATCTGGTCTGAGGTGGAGCTGCAGGGAACCCCCTCCAGTGATCTGGTACACCAGCCTCACGCAGCTCCAGTCCTGCTGGTCCAGAAGTGGACTGACGAGAACCGCCTGCTCCTGGTCGTTTAAGAAGGCTGAGTCCACCGTTATCAAATGCCCTATGACAACAACACAAAGATATGTCATATTAATTTACAGTATATATGAATGTTTATAGGCTGACAGCTGCTGTGGTTATATGTTTATGTATCTTTTGGTGACTACTTTCTACAATGTGTAGAGATAACTAAAGGTGATCATATTTATATTCATATTTTGTTCAAGTCTAGGGAACTTTTTTTGGGGGGGCGATCCAGAAATGTTCTGTCCTTTTAGCAAATTAAAACATATTTGCCAGAAAACTGAGAATTTTGAATGGGAACATGAGGGAAATGCAAAAGGATTTTCAAAATGGAGGATTCAAAAAATCCGTCTCATTGTGTGCTACCACTAAAATGAAGACAGATCAATAGACCTACAATGAAATCAAATGATCAAAGAACAACCTTTCATAGTATGTAGACCGCCTGGTCCACTCATATTTAAACTCCATCAGTACCAGCTCAAGCTACTTTAGCACCTATCCCTGAGTCCGGCGAAAAACCATGGCCTCAGACATGGAGACACTGACTCTCATCCAGTCTGCCTCACAAATCGCCCCAGTGTGTGCTGATTGTTACGGTCTGATGGACCCAACAGAACCACAAAAAGCACAAAATCCCCAATTGACCAATGTGTGAAAAACAATGTTTTTGCCGGGGCTGTCACAGCGAGGAGGAAAAGTGGAAAGGTTAAGTTTCAAATACTGTATATAATAGATCATACAGCTCTGAGGTTGTGTATCACTTGCTGCCATATTATAAACTAGAGAGAGACAATGATGTATGTTCTGAAACAGATTGGTAATGACTGGAACCTTGAAATCCCTCTTCTCTTTGTGTCTTTTTTACCCGTTAGTCCAGGTCTGAGAGAGCAGAGAGGCAATTTAGTGGATATAAACAGTGTTTATGGAGGGCTGGTTTAAGTGTCATCACTTCTAAATCTAAATCTGATCTGGGAGGGGATGCAGGGGGGATTAGCAGTTGTATCTCAGACCCCTTATTTGGTCAAATGAAGTTCAACGAGAATCTTGGACCAGGACAGGGCAGACAGAGTCCAACATGTACTGATGCATCCTAAAGAGACACGTCACTGGTTTTGCATGTTTAAGTCATTTAGCTGCAAATCACATGTGCAGATAACCATCCTGCAAAGCATGCAGCCGCGTTTTAAAAATCGTGTTGCCTTTTGAAAGCTGCACAAGTTATGTAATCCATTTTGGTGCACATTAAAAGGGATAGTTTGGGTGTTTTGGAGTTGGGTTATACAAGATACGTATCCATAGTCAGAGTGTTACCTACAGTAGATGGAAGTTGGCAATCCCCCCAGCTGGAGAAACAGATAGGAGTACTGTCACGGGAGCAAAGCAATGTACCGCTCTGGAGTTAGGGGTTAGACGGCCCTTTCTTACTAGGAAACAAGGCCATTGTCTATACTCTTGTCAAAGCCACCAAATTGTTGCTAGTTAGGTAAGGTAGTTTGTTTGTGTTACTGCGTGACTTGGATTAGTTCGATTTCACCAAGAGGAGGGGGGAGAGAAGAGAAGATGAGGAGAGAGTGGAAAGGAAGGAGAAGGAGGGGGGATGAAAGCAGAGGAGTCAGAAACGGTCCAGCAAGAAGCTGTCCAGAGGAGGAGGTCTGGTGGTGGTCTGGTTGGTGGTCTGAGGCCCTAATAGCTCTCCCCCCTCACTCCATCTGTCCTTGTCTCTCTGTTTATCCCATCTAGGACAGCCTGAAGTCTTTGATGTCTCTGTTTAGTGGACCTAATCACCTAGGACATCCATCCCGGTTTTTAACCACAAAAACTCTGCCTTGGGTTCCTTTTTTTCCCCGCGCAGCCTCCTCAGCTCTGGGCCCACAGGTTGCCACGGCAACCAAACAAAAAAACACTGTCCGTGGTCCCGTCTTCTTTTATGAGCCTATTTATAGCCACAGCGGGTGTAGTCTGTATTTTCTATTACCAGTTATAGCAACCGTCTCTGAGGCCGGAGCTCATCCCACCTCAGTCTGGTTAGTGGTTTGGTGCACACCGCGCTGCTGCAGCTTCTGTTTGGGACAGAGCTCAGGTTCTTTCTATAGGGTCACAGGACATACATGCAGGCCTACGAGCGAGGATGAGCCAAGAGCTTTGGCTGGAGGAGAGATGGCACACACGGTTTACAGCGCCGCCACTTATCTCAACTGTTGGAACATAAACTCTTCTGACGGATTGTCATAAACAGAGGAGGCTCTGTGGCTCGACGCACACGGCCAAAGCAGCCGGTGGAAAACAAGACAAAGGTGGTGGGGGGAGTCGATCGGAATGTCTGGCTTGGCAGGCAGAATGTGGGGGACACAGGAGATCACAATACAGCATGTCTCACGGTGGAGCGTTGCAGATTTGTTATCAAGCAGCTCTTAACAGTGAGTCGGCTCAAATACATACTGTACGTTAGATTGTTTCAAGTCAGCTAAGCTATAACCGTTTCAGAACACATATGCAACATGAGAAAAACCTTCTTTCCACTTATTCAAAGAAACTGATGACAACATTTTAAAAGAAAAACACTGTAATATAATCAGATTTTTTTTCATGATAATACTGTGAGAATAAGGTTATAATTCTACCCCCCAAATTGGAATATTTCAAGAATAAACACCTAATTTTACAAGATAAAAATGCTATAAAAGTTTTTTTTTTTTAAAACAGCATGGGGTTAAAGTCATATTTTCATTTTTCATAAGAAAATTATTGAATATTTCAATACAAATCAATTCAATCTATTCTATTTTGTAAAGCCCAAAATAACAAATTTGAAAGCGGTCTCCTGGGTGAAAGTCCAGTGTTTGCATGATGCACCCATTAACCCCAAACTTAACTCCCAACACAGACTTTTTCGCTCTATATACCATGTCCCCCGTCTGGCTCATGATTATGTGGGTTATGTACGAATTATAGATCATAACTTTTTCCTAGCTCTAAGTTGGAACTGAACAGTACTGTAAAGCTGGATTGATTAGTGTTGCATACACCCTTTCCTCTCATTTATCCAGTATGGAGTGAGCCGTCCTGTAATTGTGGTGTCAGCCCTATTCTGTGCTGTTCATATTAAATGTATGCGTGAATGAGCACATTTCTAACGGACTGAATTCTTTCCCAGCATCCAATTCACCACCTATGTAACCTCTGTGATTTCACCGTGTGTTTGTCAAGTTTTACACAATTTGTATAGGGTCACCTTTCTTCTTTTAACCCCAAAACGTTGAAACTAGGGCAGAGCCCTGGTTCCTGCCTGGCAGCTCCGACTGTGGCACAAAGCTACCCTGCAATATTTCTGTTTTGGCATTCCAATGTGTTTGACCCATTTAAAGAGTCTCAGTGCCACCACACTGCAACTCACTAATGACAGGGTCATCTTGAAGGCTGTGCTTGTAGCATTACATATAACTGCACTACAGTTATTTGAAAAAAAGGTTTGAATTCTTTGGTTTGCTAAAAGCTGGTTTTAATGCTGCAATGGCTAAGTGTCATCTCTTCTACTTTACTGTTCATTGGCTCGGTGTTAAGATACTGTCAATGAAACATAACACTTCCTGCACTTTTCAAATTAAAAGTCTTACTGAGTTAGGTACACCTTATGTCCATTGATTGAAAGAATAGCAAAGTAAAAGTGATTGGAAATAATTGTTAACTACAGTATCTCACACACACACACACACACACACACACACACACACACACACACACACACACACACACACACACACACACACACACACACACACACACACACACACACACACACACACACACACACACACACACACAGTTCCCCACTAGTCAGACATTTCAAGGACGGCGTGTCAGTTTCTTCTTGTTACATGCATAGTGTCTTTCAAAATAAACTTCCATGTTCACATGATATGTATGATTCCCGCTCGTTACACACATACAGTCTTTTCAAAATAAAAAATAATACCAGTCCCTAAAAATATACTTCCTATGTAGATTCACCTAGTTTTTAGGTTGACTTAAGCAACAAAACTACCAAGTTAGGTTTAGGAAAAGTAGTTTGTTTGTTACATTAAATAAGTACGCTTGTTAAGTAACTGGGTTTATTTAAGTATGGAGGTTACGTAACTAAACTATGGTAAACTAAGTCCACATTGAATTGGTTTCAAACGGGACACAGATCTAATAATGACACAGATGGGTTTACATTGAAGTTAGTTGAATGCCCCGTGCGTCTCACACAGAGGTCAAATCAAATATAATGCGTGTATAAGACAGAGGAAATTTGTCATGTTATGTTTTTTTGTTGTCATTTATTTTGGAATTTTCTTTTCAATCAGACCTTGAGTTACAAAAGGTTGAGAATCCCTGTACTGTGGTATACTGTACAGTACCATGAAAGTAAACGTTTCACTGAGGTAGGAGACATCTTGTGTCCAGCAGTTTAAACTTTGGAGTTTTCTCTCAGGGACGGGGAGTTGATGTGGTTTAAAGAATCTTAACTGTTTTTTGTGGAAAAACTACATCATGTCCGAAAACATGTCTGGAGGGCATCTTTAAGGAATAAATAGGTAAAGGAATGTCCTGGCCATCATTCAACAGCGAAATGCAACACACCACTACTGCAAGTTTACTCGCACTACTAATTTAAGAATCGGTGAAAAGAAAAGAAGGACTGCTCTCGTTCTACAGTAGAACTACAGCAGAACGAGAGCAGTGGGAGAAGTGACGTGATGGCACCGTCTCTACAGACAGGAAATCCTCAAAAAGCTTTTTTATGACAAGGAAAACCCTGGTCATGTTTTATTACCCATCGCAGTGAGACTCAAATACACACACACAGACACACACACATATTTATACACTCACACTCATAGTCATGATTAAAACACGTATGTTGTAATCTATCCCAGGAGTTTCCAACCCAGGGGACGGAGTCGTGGTCGCCACATGAGCACTGAGTAAGAGAAAAGTAATCGTTTAAAGGAATATCTGAAGTCCAGTATAAACCCACCCACTTCAATATTAGACGGGCAGTGTAACTGGCTTAGTATGATGAGCGAGAAAGTGCGCTAAGGAGGAGGTCGCGTGGATGGATGGGTCAAACAAACACAGACTTTCACCCAAGAGACCACTGTTCATGTCCTGTGTGAACCCAAGTCAATGATGACTTATTTTACCTTTATTTTGTAACATAACTCCGGGACTTTACTGACTACTTAAGTTAGAAACATAGTTATTCTAACCCACACCATGATCTTCCCTAAGCCTAACCAAGTAGTTTTGTTGCCCAAATCTAACCAAAAATCTAAGGAAACTTTGAAACGACTATTCATGTAACGAGCGGAAACTGTGCATTTTCTGTGAACACGGAAGTTTCTATTGATAAGACGCTTTGCATGAAACGACCAGAAACTTTAAGTTTCCTGTAAACACAGAAGTTTATTTTGAAAAGAGACTTTATAAATGCAAGGAGTGGAAACTGATGTGCCGTCAGAGAGCTACGAAGAGCATCATAGTTTGAAGCGTAGGGCCGATGATCAAGCGTCTGTATTTGACGAGTTGGGAGAGAGAGACTGTGTTGCGACAAAGCGGCAAGATCCGGTTCAGCAGCAATGTTTAAGTCTCTAAAACTGGCATTCTCTCTACACACAAAATGAAGTCAGATTGTATAGAAGTCTATGAGAAAATTACCCTACTTCTCTGTTGATTTATTCCCTCAGTAGACATTGTAAACATGAGTTTATGGTCTCAATCTCTAGTTTCTAGTCTTCTTCAATACAGCATGATGTTCATTTAGTAAATGATGGTCCTTAAATATAAGCAACAGGCATTTTCAATGGAAGTTGGTGACATGAAGCTACAAATTGATGCCAGACACTGAAGCACTACAAAGTCATTAAGTATTTCAATCCTCCAATCTGACATGGTAGCGCAAGCTAACAGGATTGAGCCTTCCGTGTGAGATTTTCTGCATTGAAATCGTTTTGAGAATATCCGTAATTTTTTATTCATCAGGAGCTGATGTGATTGGGTACTTCTGGAACTACAACTCTACCAACTATTGATAGCAATAATTTTATACTTGTAAACAAAAATCTTTTTTTTTTGGTGGGGATTGCCAGAGCACAAAGAACAAAAAATGTAATTGCTTCACTAGTATTGTTGTGTATATGAAAAACTTTTAAAAATCCCCCAAATGTCCAGAAAAATAAAGAGCTGGTGACCTCTACCATTCATTTCAACATGGTTGAAGAATATCTGTCTCCTGGTTCCTCACCAGGGTCCCTATACAGACCTTATACTTTCCCACTTTCACCATGGCAGCCTATATATAAATGGCAGTACGAGCGTCTGTGAAGTATTCCAAGCGTGTGTATTTCTGTCAATAAGCAGATTTTGTGATGTCACTGTACCTTCTTCATTCATGTTCCAGCTGCCGTACTCTGTGTCTGATGTGTAGTCACAGGTGCCCAGCTCAAAGTTGCAGGACCCGGGCAGCAGCAGCTGCTGTTGCTGCGCCCCGAGGAACCCGCAGAGTAGCAGCACTGCAGGAGGAGGAAGAAAAGGAGGAGCAACCCTTGAGTTCAGCTCTTCTTTCATACAAGTCTGTTACACTTACAGGTGAATAGGTTAAAATATTTAACTTATACAAATCTCAGTGAAACTTCCCCAGTTGATTACTTACATTAAGACAAATATTTTTTGTGTTACAAGTTTTCCTAAAGTGTATGTTTACATATGCAAATGGGGCCTTCTCTTATCAAATATGCACTAATTTGTATACATTTCCACAACAGAAATCTGAACACTGGATAAAGCCAGATTCAAATTTCTTCTTTTATTTTGTTGACATACAAGTCAAAAGGTTTTTACTGAGGAAATGTTGGATATTACTTTGTATCACCCCATTTATCAAAAAACAATGGCAATAGCCAAAGAAAAATCATGTTTTTAGCAATAAAATGTTGTATAAATCAGGCTATGAATGATATCTCAACAATCCTCTGTGTAAAAACCTGTGGAGATTTCTGGAGTCTGAGAAAAAATATATTCATAGAAAACGACCTTTAAAGATATGTTTTGTAAAATTACATACATTTCGAATACACTACAGGTGAAAATGGTAAAAAAAAATATATCAATGACTATGCAAATTCCCCATTTGATTACTTACATCAACACCATCATTTCTTGTATAACGTAATAAGTTTTCGGAAATGTGTTCAATATGCAAATGAGGCATTATCTAATGGTAACTTTTGGTGAATTTAGGAGAAATCTGCATAAGCAAATAGAAAAAGTAGTAAAAATAACACAAATGTTTTAGATGGTTCCTTTCCACTAGTCTGAAAGAAGACGTGTTATGGAAGCAAAATAGCACAAACTGTCAAAAAAAACATTCCGGCTGTAGTGAGTTGGTTTACCGAGGAGAGCGAGGCGGACGGTGCTCATCTTAGTCTGTTGGTGCAGTGAGTGTGGAGCTCCTCTCTGTAGTCTGAGACCTCCAGTTACTGACCGTCTCCCCGTTAGATTCCTCACCCCCCAAAAAACAACTACAGCAGCGCCGACAGCTCGTCGAAAATCTCCCGGCTCGTCCTCCGCATGTTGTAACTGTGTATCCGGGTGGATGAATGGATGGATGGATGGATGGATGTCCCGGGGGGAGGGAGAAGCAGCGGATCCAGGTCGCGGTGCCTCCCCGCTCTGTCACACGGCAGAGCCAGGGCCGGACCTGCATCACACAATGGGTCCATTCAGGAGCCAGGCCCCCCAGCACCTCACTCAAGTCATGTGACAAAGACACTTAGTGATCAAGCTGCGTTATTTGACGCATTGGGAGTGAAAACAGGTTGGCCCCTGGCCACCGAAACGGAGTGCACCGGCAAATCCAGACAAAGCTCCCTTCCAGACACACTGCAGCGCATTACGGAACGGTTTCAGAAGAATCGCTACGCTCTCAAAATCTATTTTTATTATAAAAAGGATCGAGCTAACAGGCACTGCATGTGAAATCTAGCTACAAGATAACTATGAGGATGATGCCATTTTTAATAACCGCCGCCGTATAAGCGCAGGACAGCGTGGCGGCTTTTAGATAGACCGTGGCACACCCTCACCCATTTGAGCAAACCAGTAGCCACTATCCAAGCATCAGTAGAAGCCGCAAAAGTAACATAGGAAAAAAACAAAACAGAAAACCATCTCAGAAACACAACTTTAACTTTCTCCCAAGATGTTACAAGTCAGGCTAAAACTGAAGACCTGGAAAAGACAAAACAGCATGGTCAAAATTGGCTCAACATAAAAAAAAAGTTTTTTATTTTTCCTTGTGAAGCATAAGGATTACTTTTGATGTGCAAACCCCTGTAGCAGAGTGATGATAAATAAACCTCGTCACCTGGCTCAAAGTTGATGATTCAGTTTGTAAATACTTGATCACGGCTATGTCAGAGGTATCATAGCAGAAAGATGCACAACATCTGTGCTAGAATATATACATTTTTAAATGAGGCCAAATATATTGAAGTGCAAAATATCCATCATATAGTTGAACTGGCAGTCCTGGTTGTGTTAGTGGAGCTAACATTTTAAAAAGCATGATCACTTGGCAGCATTTCCAGTGACAACTAAAAGCACAGATCTTTCAGTGGCAAAGACAAAGTTGGGGTAATGTCTGAGCCTGTGGCTCGCGACTAACTGTGCGAACAGCGCAAAAGTGATGATAAAGCTACAGTTTTTAAACAGAGGGTGGGCAACGCATTTGATATTTTCTTTAAATATAGACAACGATGAAATTGTGAACCAAGCCTTTCGATCTTAAATTACATTAATTGCCCATTAGCTACCATCAAATCATCAGTAGACGCTTTAACCTAATTTGCAACACAGGAAAAAAAATAAACAGAAAACCAGCTCAGAAGCACAACTTTATTTTTCTCTCAAGATGTTACAAGTCAGGCTAAATCTGAAGATCTGGAAAAGACAAAGCAGCATGGCCAAAAATTGGCACAACTCAATTTTTCAAGCAAACCATCATTACTTTTCAAGATGCTCATTGGCCGCCTTTGGATGAAGATTTGACGGGTCGTATAAGGCGGTGCTGGAAAGCCGACGTAGGAGGAAACAGGATCTCTCCAGGAGTGTAGCGGGTTTTGGAGAACTGGCGTATTCCTCGCTGGTAGCTCGAGCGGGATCTGAATGAGTAGACTGGCTCCAGGGCCGATAAGTCACTGAGGACTGGCTCAGGGCTTTCCTCCTCATCATCTTCATCTTGACCGTAAGACTCAGCATATCCACCGTCTTCGCCAGTGGACCAGGAGTTGGGGCTGCCAACCCAGCCTACACCTGCGTTAGCATACCCACTGTTGTCATACCCAGAACCAACAGTGCTAGCATCATTCCAAGTGGTTGATGAGCTGCCATAGGAATCTGTTGGGGCGTAGTACTCTCCATCACGAACACCAGCATCGGTCACATCCCCTCCGCTAAAATATCCTGAAGCCTGGGGATCAGAGAAGCTACCACCTTCACTCACAGAGCCCAGCTTCTCATATGAATTCTGAGCAGCAGGGACCTGCCACATGCTCCCAGAGGTAGGGTCGGACTCTCTGGAGAGAGAGGCACTACTGTCAGGCTTGCCAGCATTTGGGAAGCTAGAGCCAGAATTCGACAGCCAGCCCATGTAGCCCATGGGTGCAGGAGCGCCATGGCCTGCCGAGAAAGAACCATTGTCAATTTTGTTTTAAAAGTCAGGTTCGCTCACATTAAAGTTGGCTTAACTGTGAATTTGTTGGATTTTTAACATTACCTCTTGGTGAAGGGAGGCAAGTGACACTGCTGATCAACAGGCATGAAATCCATGACACCCTGCAAACACAAATCATGTTCAGTTCAGGCAAATGAGAATAGGCAACTCAAAACTCTTCAGAGGAACCATTTGAGAATTTACCTCAACGACAACCCACACAGCACAGCCATTGTGTTAACACTAGATTCACTGCTTACTCCTGAGTCTTCTGAGCTCTCCTTAAAAAGGATCCTCCCAACACTGCTAATTGATTAGTTATTGGGAGCAGCTGCTGGCCAGGTGGGCTGAGGCGTTCCCAAGAATTATCCTCACAGAAAACGTCTTGAAACATTCACTACATGGACTGCACTATTAATCCCCACTTTAAAGAGCTGGTTCAGCAAAATTTCAAAAACAGAGCCCACATTTTCTCCCTTCCCTCCATGCAGATAGTTTTGGTTTTATTCGTCCAAGTTTGAGATATCTATATATATATATTTCTGACTCCACCCTCAAAGCATCAAACCTTAGATATCTCACTTCACTCTGCTTTATCTTTGCTATTTCCTTGTGAAATACTGTGTTGTTTTACCTCTTCAGTTCTATAGTACTGTAAAAGCTTATACAACTTCCAAAATAACAATCTGAGAAGGTAGAAATCACTTTTACCTCAATTGTTAAATTTCCTTAGTTCTAATTCAACTGTCGACTGGGTGGATTATCCATAGTAAACATGACAATGTTTCTGGATGGATCATGGTTTTGACTAGTTCTGTGGGTTGCATGTTTGCACAACATGAAATATATGTTTAAAGTGTCTGTGAGCTTGAAGAAGTTTTTGTCCATTTTTAGACTCTGCAATGCAGAAACAGTGGGAGCTTCCCAGCATAGCTCAGGTGCAGCTCTCTGTTTGTAATAGCAAGAAAACAATTCATAATCTAATCCCATATGTTTCTTTAGCTCACAACCAAATACCTGTATTTTATTGCATTCCTATTATCTCCAACAGGAGAATCATACAATTCTTAGCGTGTGTGCGTATTTCTGCAAGTGATTGTGCACTGTGTCTGTCCATGGCTATTCTCACATTCTGATGCAGCAAACTTCATAATATTTCAGGTGGCCAGTTATGGTTGCATGTTCAAGGACCTCTATTGGTTGCAGTGACACTTTCTCAAAGCAGCTTTACTTTGCGTGTTTAATACTGTCATTGACTTCACTCACTATTTACTACTTTTAGACCCTAAGGATTTGTAGCAACAGGAAATTTGAACCCTTTTGAATGTTATCATTCGATTGAATTGGCGTTATCAATTGTTATCACTACCATTCTAATGCTTCAGATGGGCCAAACTGCACCTACCAACTTGTGAAAGGGAAACTTAACCGTGGTAATATAAATAACACTTCAGGTTTAGGCAACTTCTTGGTTAGTTTTAGGAAAAGATCTTGGTTTACGTTAAATAACTATGTTTGTTGCATGAATTATGTAAATACTCAGAACACAGTATAAATACTCAATGCAGTTTGTTAAACAGGTAACAGGCTGCAGAGAGAAATACATTTCTACTCTGGCAGTGATGATTACTTTGTTTCATTATTAATATTAGTACAGTGATCATGTGTGCAGACATAAAATCAAAAGTCTCTCCAGCTGTTGAAGCCGACTGACAGCTGATCAGCTGTGATCAACGGCTGCCATCATCAGAAACAGACGTCGCTTCACGTGACGCTTCAGAGGAAAGGACGTCTCATGTCTCTTAAAACACATTTCCTCGTTTCCTCTCTCCTCGCATGGTTTCCTTTTCAGAACCCGAGGTGGCTGTCTAGTTCAGGCCACCATGGAGTGAAGAAAGGGGCTGCATTAATGGACTGACCATTAACGTTCATAACTGTAAACAGCCAGGGTCAGAAAATCTGTCAGGGAACAATGGATCTGGGCCTTTGATTGGATGATGAGGGAATGAGGTGCAGGTGCAGAGATGGGCGGGGACTGTCAGGTGAGGGGAGTGAGGTGATTGCAAGGCAGATAGGATTGGCAGGATCTGGAATGGGAACAGAAAAGTGTGAGGTCATCTGGTGGACAGGTAAAGAAAAACACTGAAGGGGCCTGGGGAAGTGGAAATGGTTGAAAAGAAGGAACATCCACAATTGTGGCTGAATAAAATGGAAGATTAACAACACAACCACAAATACAACAAAACATCAGCAGTCTCAAAAAGCACTGTGAAAATAAAGAAGAGAGATGAACTGTAATCATGTGGGTTTACCCAGGACATCCCTGCATATTCCTCTATTTCCTGTTTCAAAATGAGAGTATCTTTTCCAGGGGATGAAACATCTGATGTGAAATATGTGTGGGCCCTGCAGGATGAACCCAGACCTCAGAACTCCCTATGTAAACCTATTACACATCTGGATATGGTTAAATCAAAAAACATCACATCCCAGTACATAATAGTCTGCTTCTGCTTACTGAGCAAAATAAGTGTGTTCTTATTTATGGAACACTAACCATGACCTTTTCCTAAAACTAACTAAGTAGTTATGTTGCCTAAACCTGAAGTGTTTTCTCATTTCACACCGTTAAGTTTCACTTTCACAACAAGTAAAGGTGCAGTTTGGCCCATCTGAAGCACTAAAATGGTAGTGATAGCCGTTGATTACCAATTAAATCGTTTGATAACCTTAAAAATGGGTTCAAAATTCCTGTCGCTACAAATCTCTTAGAGGTCTTTAAACATGCATCCATAACTGGCCACCTAAAATATTATGTAGTTTTCTACAGCAGAATGTGAGATTAGCTATGGACAGACCCAAAGATGCACCCACGTGAGCATCGCATGATCCTCCTGTCATGATACTTGAACTGGAATGCAATAAAATACAGGTATTTGGTTTTGAGCCAGGGAAATATATGGGATTAGATTCTTATTTGTTTTCTTCATTTTACAAACAGCCTGAGCTATGCTGGGAAGTTCCCACTGTTTCTGCATTGCAGAGTCTAAAAATGGACAAAAACTTCTTCAATCTCACAGACACGTTGATAGGGTACATCATTTCATGTTGTGCAAACATGCAACCCACAGAACTAATCCAGATCCATCCAGAAACAGTTCCATAATTACTTCAGATAATCCACACAGTCAACAGGTGAATTAGAACTAAAGTCATAAAACCCAGTAATTCCTAACTGTTTTTGATAACCAAAGTCTTATCAAAGTTCACATATTTAAATGTTACTTGAGCTCTTGAAGCAAGAGTGATAAATTCATTTGAAATGTTAAAGGCGATAAGAGGTAAAACGACCCAGTATTTCAAAAGACAAAAGCAAAGATAAGCGTGAGTGAAGTGTCAAAAGAATGTAAAATGGTTACAGGTTTTTAATTTCCTTCTGTTCGAACTTGTTTGTCATATAACAAACCAGGAAATATGATGATGGTGAGGTCTGTCATTTATGTGTAGAGCAACAAGGGGACACATGTTTCTGTTGAATTCTTTAAACACAGTTTTTCAATAACCACAAGCTAAATTCCCTTGTACTGGGGTAGAGTCAGAAATATCAGAGAGAGATATTTCAAAACGTAAAGTGGGGATTAATAGTGCAGTCCATGTAGTGAATGTTTCAAGACGTTTTCTGTGAGGATAATTCTTGGGAACGCCTCAGCCCACCTGGCCAGCAGCTGCTCCCAATAACTAATCAATTAGCAGTGTTGGGAGGATCCTTTTTAAGGAGAGCTCAGAAGACTCAGGAGTAAGCAGTGAATCTAGTGTTAACACAATGGCTGTGCTGTGTGGGTTGTCGTTGAGGTAGATTCTCAAATGGTTCCTCTGAAGTGTTTTGAGTTGCCTATTCTCATTTGCCTGAACTGAACATGATTGTGTTTGCAGGGTGTCATGGATTTCATGCCTGTTGATCAGCAGTGTCACTTGCCTCCCTTCACCAAGAGGTAATGTTAAAAATCCAACAAATTCACAGTTAAGCCAACTTTAATGTGAGCGAACCTGACTTTTAAAACAAAATTGACTGGTTCTTTCTCGGCAGGCCATGGCGCTCCTGCACCCATGGGCTACATGGGCTGGCTGTCGAATTCTGGCTCTAGCTTCCCAAATGCTGGCAAGCCTGACAGTAGTGCCTCTCTCTCCAGAGAGTCCGACCCTACCTCTGGGAGCATGTGGCAGGTCCCTGCTGCTCAGAATTCATATGAGAAGCTGGGCTCTGTGAGTGAAGGTGGTAGCTTCTCTGATCCCCAGGCTTCAGGATATTTTAGCGGAGGGGATGTGACCGATGCTGGTGTTCGTGATGGAGAGTACTACGCCCCAACAGATTCCTATGGCAGCTCATCAACCACTTGGAATGATGCTAGCACTGTTGGTTCTGGGTATGACAACAGTGGGTATGCTAACGCAGGTGTAGGCTGGGTTGGCAGCCCCAACTCCTGGTCCACTGGCGAAGACGGTGGATATGCTGAGTCTTACGGTCAAGATGAAGATGATGAGGAGGAAAGCCCTGAGCCAGTCCTCAGTGACTTATCGGCCCTGGAGCCAGTCTACTCATTCAGATCCCGCTCGAGCTACCAGCAAGGAAGACGCCAGTTCTCCAAAACCCGCTACACTCCTGGAGAGATCCAGGTGGCTTTCCAGCACCGCCTTATACGACCCGTCAAATCTTCATCCAAAGGCGGCCAATGAGCATCTTGAAAAGTAATGATGGTTTGCTTGAAAAATTGAGTTGTGCCAATTTTTGGCCATGCTGCTTTGTCTTTTCCAGATCTTCAGATTTAGCCTGACTTGTAACATCTTGAGAGAAAAATAAAGTTGTGCTTCTGAGCTGGTTTTCTGGGTACATCCCAAGTGTCTTATTTGTCGTCTCCTTGATCCTTGCTTGAACCGGAAATCGTTCTGCGCCGCCATTTTGACGGCTGTCCCAAAGCTCTTATTCCGGCACCGAGGAGCGAGGAAGGATCGCCGAGGAGCCATGAGCGAGGATGCACGAGAGCATCCTTCCAGGAAGTGTTGTGAGGGCCGACGCGCCCCTCATCAGTTATCTGATTGGAAGCTGCAGCCGATCGTATTGATCTGATATAGCTCATCATCACTGGAGTTTAATACCAGAGTGATGACAGATCACAGATTTAAAGGTTGCAGTTGGAGTCTGTTTGTTAGTAGAAACACTTTATACATAATTTCTTGTAATTTCCATTCAGTCCTGTGAGGCTGATAATTCCTGAGTGTCGGTTTGATGAGTTATGTAATTACGATTTACCCCGAAACATTGAGCCTAATAAATTAATTCCAGTGTTTAGGAGAAACCATAATCATATTCTGGATCATTTAATAATGACTTCACAATCAGAATTTCAAAACATAGACGTTAATAAATAAGACAAACGCATTCCGCCGGTAGAAATCGGTCCTGCGTTTATGAGCAGAACACAGTAAAACATTTTAAGAACACAGTATAAATACACAATGCAGTTTGTTAAACAGTAAGAGGTTACTGCGGTCAACTCAACCGACACTGAAATGTTAGTGCACCTATATGGAGGCGGCTGTGGCTCAGTGGAGAGCAGGGTCGTCCCCCAATCAGAGGATCGGCGGTTCGATCCCTGGCTCCGGCAGTCCATGTCGATGTGTCCTTGGGCAAGACACTTAACCCCAAATTGCTCCCGCAGGCTGTTCCTGCGGTGTATGTGTGTGTATGAATGTTAGTTAGGGTCCTGATGGTCAGGTGCAGGAGCTACCTTGCATGGTAGCTCCTGTCATCAGTGTATGAATGGGTGTGAATGGGTGAATGATTAGTAATGTAAAAGCGCTTTGAGTGGTCGGAAGACTAGAAAAGCGCTATACAAGTACAGTCCATTTACCATTTACCATCTATATACTCTATATACTCATGGTAAACACAGTCAAACGGCCCAGATCGGGAGCGCGCGATGGACTTTGTTAAGTTAGCGGAAGGATCAACGTGACATAACTTCCGGTTTTCAAAATAATATGTAAACAAATATATTGAAATAAGATTCATTTTATTTTATTCACATTAAAAATGAACCCAGTTACTTGCATCTCGTGACTGACTAACATTTCCACTGTACCAAATGTATATTATATTTAACAAAGTAATAACTTTTCTACCTTCAAATAGGTAATTTCTTTCATTTTTAAGGTGATATAAAAATATATTTCTTAATAATTCCAGACAATACGTAATGTATTCAGGAAATCTCTGACTTGGTCTGAATTTTTACTGTACCAATTAAGTGATATTTCAAAGTAAAAGTTCTACATTTGTACTGAGAAATATCTAATAACTGAATAACTCATGCTTTAAAATGTGTTTTCTCAATAATTCCAGACAGTGACTGATGTATACGTGTTCAGGACATCTCTGACTACACTTATACAGAAAATCAAACATTTTTACTGTACATATTAAGATATTTTCCAAATTAAAAGTTCTACATTTGTTCACTAAAAAAGCAATTCTTCTGAATTTTTAAGGTGCTATAAAAATATTTTTCTCAGTAATTCCAGACAATGACTGATGTATTTGTGTTCAGGACATCTCTGACTATACTTGTACAGAAAATCAAACATTTTTACTGTACATATTAAGAGATCTTTCAAAGTAAAGGTCTTACATTTGTGCACTAAAAAAGATGATTTATGAATATTTAAGGTGTTATAAAAATATGTTTCTCAATAATTCCAGACAATGACTGATGTATATGTGTTCAGGACATCTCTGACTACACTCATAGAGAAAATCAAGCATTTTTACTGTACCAATTATGAGATATTTCAAAGTAAAGGTCCTATATTTGTGCATTTAAAAAGATAATTTATGAATATTTAAGTTGCTATAAAGGGCTGCACGGTGGTGTAGTGGTTAGCACTGTCGCCTCACAGCAAGAGGGGCCGGGGTTCAATTCCCGGGCTGGACAACCTTCTGTGTGGAGTTTGCATGTTCTCCCTGTGTCAGCGTGGGTTCTCTCCGGGTTCTCCGGCTTCCTCCCACAGTCCAAAGACATGCAGCTTAGGTGCATTGAAGACTCTAAATTGCCCGTAGGTGTGGATGTGAGTGTGAATGGTTGTTTGTCTCTATATGTCAGCCCTGCGACAGACTGGAGACCTGTCCAGGGTGAACCCTGCCTTCGCCCATTGACAGCTGAGATCGGCTCCAGCACCACTGCGACCCTTAACTGGATAAGCAGGTTACGGAAAATGGATGGATGGAAGTTGCTATAAAAATAATTTTCTCAATAATTCTAGACGGATCCATATATGTTCAAGGCCTCTTTGACTATACTTGTAAAGAAAATCAAACCTTTTTACTGTACCAATTAGGAGTTCTCTTAAAGTAAATGTCCTACATTAGAACAGTCGAATAAGATACAAAGCATCTCTGAACACACTTACTGAAAATCAAACATTTTTATTGTTTAAAGATTTTAGAAAGTTAAATTACACATTTGAACAGTGAATTAGTTACATTTAAGGTGCTATAAAAATAAAACCAACGCTTTGTACACAGACAAAGTAAAAAAAAATAACAACATAGCACATACTTTTTGTGGAATACTTATCCACACAGACAGCAAATCCATCCAGTATTCTTTACTTTTGCAAACGTGGCTGAGTCCATCTGTAGGCACTGGATATGAAACCAGCGGGAGCAGTTGTCACACTGAATCTGAAATTTAATTTTATTAATGTGAATAAAATAAAATGAATCTTATTTCAATATATTTGTTTGTAAATTACAAGAAATTATGTATAAAGTGTTTCTACTAACAAACAGACTCCAACTGCAACTCTTTAACTCTCTCTAACCTTTAAATCTGTGATCTGTCATCACTCTGGTATTAAACTCCAGTGATGATGAGCTATATCAGATCAATACGATCGGCTGCAGCTTCCAATCAGATAACTGATGAGGGGGCGCGTCGGCCCTCACAACACTTCCTGGAAGGATGCTCTCGTGCATCCTCGCTCATGGCTCCTCGGCGATCCTTCCTCGCTCCTCGGTGCCGGAATAAGAGCTTTGGGACAGCCGTCAAAATGGCGGCGCAGAACGATTTCCGGTTCAAGCAAGGATCAAGGAGACGACAAATAAGACACTTGGGATGTACCCAGAAAACCAGCTCAGAAGCACAACTTTATTTTTCTCTCAAGATGTTACAAGTCAGGCTAAATCTGAAGATCTGGAAAAGACAAAGCAGCATGGCCAAAAATTGGCACAACTCAATTTTTCAAGCAAACCATCATTACTTTTCAAGATGCTCATTGGCCGCCTTTGGATGAAGATTTGACGGGTCGTATAAGGCGGTGCTGGAAAGCCGACGTAGGAGGAAACAGGATCTCTCCAGGAGTGTAGCGGGTTTTGGAGAACTGGCGTATTCCTCGCTGGTAGCTCGAGCGGGATCTGAATGAGTAGACTGGCTCCAGGGCCGATAAGTCACTGAGGACTGGCTCAGGGCTTTCCTCATCATCTTCATCTTGAACGTAAGACTCAGCATATCCACCGTCTTCGCCAGTGGACCAGGAGTTGGGGCTGCCAACCCAGCCTACACCTGCGTTAGCATACCCACTGTTGTCATACCCAGAACCAACAGTGCTAGCATCATTCCAAGTGGTTGATGAGCTGCCATAGGAATCTGTTGGGGCGTAGTACTCTCCATCACGAACACCAGCATCGGTCACATCCCCTCCGCTAAAATATCCTGAAGCCTGGGGATCAGAGAAGCTACCACCTTCACTCACAGAGCCCAGCTTCTCATATGAATTCTGAGCAGCAGGGACCTGCCACATGCTCCCAGAGGTAGGGTCGGACTCTCTGGAGAGAGAGGCACTACTGTCAGGCTTGCCAGCATTTGGGAAGCTAGAGCCAGAATTCGACAGCCAGCCCATGTAGCCCATGGGTGCAGGAGCGCCATGGCCTGCCGAGAAAGAACCATTGTCAATTTTGTTTTAAAAGTCAGGTTCGCTCACATTAAAGTTGGCTTAACTGTGAATTTGTTGGATTTTTAACATTACCTCTTGGTGAAGGGAGGCAAGTGACACTGCTGATCAACAGGCATGAAATCCATGACACCCTGCAAACACAATCATGTTCAGTTCAGGCAAATGAGAATAGGCAACTCAAAACACTTCAGAGGAACCATTTGAGAATCTACCTCAACGACAACCCACACAGCACAGCCATTGTGTTAACACTAGATTCACTGCTTACTCCTGAGTCTTCTGAGCTCTCCTTAAAAAGGATCCTCCCAACACTGCTAATTGATTAGTTATTGGGAGCAGCTGCTGGCCAGGTGGGCTGAGGCGTTCCCAAGAATTATCCTCACAGAAAACGTCTTGAAACATTCACTACATGGACTGCACTATTAATCCCCACTTTAAAGAGCGGTTCAGCAAAATTTCAAAAACAGAGCCCACATTTTCTCCCTTCCCTCCATGCAGATAGTTTTGGTTTTATTCGTCCAAGTTTGAGATATCTATATATATATATTTCTGACTCCACCCTCAAAGCATCAAACCTTAGATATCTCACTTCACTCTGCTTTATCTTTGCTATTTCCTTGTGAAATACTGTGTTGTTTTACCTCTTCAGTTCTATAGTACTGTAAAAGCTTATACAACTTCCAAAATAACAATCTGAGAAGGTAGAAATCACTTTTACCTCAATTGTTAAATTTCCTTAGTTCTAATTCAACTGTCGACTGGGTGGATTATCCATAGTAAACATGACAATGTTTCTGGATGGATCATGGTTTTGACTAGTTCTGTGGGTTGCATGTTTGCACAACATGAAATATATGTTTAAAGTGTCTGTGAGCTTGAAGAAGTTTTTGTCCATTTTTAGACTCTGCAATGCAGAAACAGTGGGAGCTTCCCAGCATAGCTCAGGTGCAGCTCTCTGTTTGTAATAGCAAGAAAACAATTCATAATCTAATCCCATATGTTTCTTTAGCTCACAACCAAATACCTGTATTTTATTGCATTCCTATTATCTCCAACAGGAGAATCATACAATTCTTAGCGTGTGTGCGTATTTCTGCAAGTGATTGTGCACTGTGTCTGTCCATGGCTATTCTCACATTCTGATGCAGCAAACTTCATAATATTTCAGGTGGCCAGTTATGGTTGCATGTTCAAGGACCTCTATTGGTTGCAGTGACACTTTCTCAAAGCAGCTTTACTTTGCGTGTTTAATACTGTCATTGACTTCACTCACTATTTACTACTTTTAGACCCTAAGGATTTGTAGCAACAGGAAATTTGAACCCTTTTGAATGTTATCATTCGATTGAATTGGCGTTATCAATTGTTATCACTACCATTCTAATGCTTCAGATGGGCCAAACTGCACCTACCAACTTGTGAAAGGGAAACTTAACCGTGGTAATATAAATAACACTTCAGGTTTAGGCAACTTCTTGGTTAGTTTTAGGAAAAGATCTTGGTTTACGTTAAATAACTATGTTTGTTGCATGAATTATGTAAATACTCAGAACACAGTATAAATACTCAATGCAGTTTGTTAAACAGGTAACAGGCTGCAGAGAGAAATACATTTCTACTCTGGCAGTGATGATTACTTTGTTTCATTATTAATATTAGTACAGTGATGATTACTTTGTTTCATTATTAATATTAGTACAGTGATCATGTGTGCAGACATAAAATCAAAAGTCTCTCCAGCTGTTAAAGCCGACTGACAGCTGATCAGCTGTGATCAACGGCTGCCATCATCAGAAACAGACGTCGCTTCACGTGGCGCTTCAGAGGAAAGGACGTCTCATGTCTCTTAAAACACATTTCCTCGTTTCCTCTCTCCTCGCATGGTTTCCTTTTCAGAACCCGAGGTGGCTGTCTAGTTCAGGCCACCATGGAGTGAAGAAAGGGGCTGCATTAATGGACTGACCATTAACGTTCATAACTGTAAACAGCCAGGGTCAGAAAATCTGTCAGGGAACAATGGATCTGGGCCTTTGATTGGATGATGAGGGAATGAGGTGCAGGTGCAGAGATGGGCGGGGACTGTCAGGTGAGGGGAGTGAGGTGATTGCAAGGCAGATAGGATTGGCAGGATCTGGAATGGGAACAGAAAAGTGTGAGGTCATCTGGTGGACAGGTAAAGAAAAACACTGAAGGGGCCTGGGGAAGTGGAAATGGTTGAAAAGAAGGAACATCCACAATTGTGGCTGAATAAAATGGAAGATTAACAACACAACCACAAATACAACAAAACATCAGCAGTCTCAAAAAGCACTGTGAAAATAAAGAAGAGAGATGAACTGTAATCATGTGGGTTTACCCAGGACATCCCTGCATATTCCTCTATTTCCTGTTTCAAAATGAGAGTATCTTTTCCAGGGGATGAAACATCTGATGTGAAATATGTGTGGGCCCTGCAGGATGAACCCAGACCTCAGAACTCCCTATGTAAACCTATTACACATCTGGATATGGTTAAATCAAAAAACATCACATCCCAGTACATAATAGTCTGCTTCTGCTTACTGAGCAAAATAAGTGTGTTCTTATTTATGGAACACTAACCATGACCTTTTCCTAAAACTAACTAAGTAGTTATGTTGCCTAAACCTGAAGTGTTTTCTCATTTCACACCGTTAAGTTTCACTTTCACAACAAGTAAAGGTGCAGTTTGGCCCATCTGAAGCACTAAAATGGTAGTGATAGCCGTTGATTACCAATTAAATCGTTTGATAACCTTAAAAATGGGTTCAAAATTCCTGTCGCTACAAATCTCTTAGAGGTCTTTAAACATGCATCCATAACTGGCCACCTAAAATATTATGTAGTTTTCTACAGCAGAATGTGAGATTAGCTATGGACAGACCCAAAGATGCACCCACGTGAGCATCGCATGATCCTCCTGTCATGATACTTGAACTGGAATGCAATAAAATACAGGTATTTGGTTTTGAGCCAGGGAAATATATGGGATTAGATTCTTATTTGTTTTCTTCATTTTACAAACAGCCTGAGCTATGCTGGGAAGTTCCCACTGTTTCTGCATTGCAGAGTCTAAAAATGGACAAAAACTTCTTCAATCTCACAGACACGTTGATAGGGTACATCATTTCATGTTGTGCAAACATGCAACCCACAGAACTAATCCAGATCCATCCAGAAACAGTTCCATAATTACTTCAGATAATCCACACAGTCAACAGGTGAATTAGAACTAAAGTCATAAAACCCAGTAATTCCTAACTGTTTTTGACCTCTTATCAAAGTTCACATATTTAAATGTTACTTGAGCTCTTGAAGCAAGAGTGATAAATTCATTTGAAATGTTAAAGGCGATAAGAGGTAAAACGACCCAGTATTTCAAAAGACAAAAGCAAAGATAAAGCGTGAGTGAAGTGTCAAAAGAATGTAAAATGGTTACAGGTTTTTAATTTCCTTCTGTTCGAACTTGTTTGTCATATAACAAACCAGGAAATATGATGATGGTGAGGTCTGTCATTTATGTGTAGAGCAACAAGGGGACACATGTTTCTGTTGAATTCTTTAAACACAGTTTTTCAATAACCACAAGCTAAATTCCCTTGTACTGGGGTAGAGTCAGAAATATCAGAGAGAGATATTTCAAAACGTAAAGTGGGGATTAATAGTGCAGTCCATGTAGTGAATGTTTCAAGACGTTTTCTGTGAGGATAATTCTTGGGAACGCCTCAGCCCACCTGGCCAGCAGCTGCTCCCAATAACTAATCAATTAGCAGTGTTGGGAGGATCCTTTTTAAGGAGAGCTCAGAAGACTCAGGAGTAAGCAGTGAATCTAGTGTTAACACAATGGCTGTGCTGTGTGGGTTGTCGTTGAGGTAGATTCTCAAATGGTTCCTCTGAAGTGTTTTGAGTTGCCTATTCTCATTTGCCTGAACTGAACATGATTGTGTTTGCAGGGTGTCATGGATTTCATGCCTGTTGATCAGCAGTGTCACTTGCCTCCCTTCACCAAGAGGTAATGTTAAAAATCCAACAAATTCACAGTTAAGCCAACTTTAATGTGAGCGAACCTGACTTTTAAAACAAAATTGACTGGTTCTTTCTCGGCAGGCCATGGCGCTCCTGCACCCATGGGCTACATGGGCTGGCTGTCGAATTCTGGCTCTAGCTTCCCAAATGCTGGCAAGCCTGACAGTAGTGCCTCTCTCTCCAGAGAGTCCGACCCTACCTCTGGGAGCATGTGGCAGGTCCCTGCTGCTCAGAATTCATATGAGAAGCTGGGCTCTGTGAGTGAAGGTGGTAGCTTCTCTGATCCCCAGGCTTCAGGATATTTTAGCGGAGGGGATGTGACCGATGCTGGTGTTCGTGATGGAGAGTACTACGCCCCAACAGATTCCTATGGCAGCTCATCAACCACTTGGAATGATGCTAGCACTGTTGGTTCTGGGTATGACAACAGTGGGTATGCTAACGCAGGTGTAGGCTGGGTTGGCAGCCCCAACTCCTGGTCCACTGGCGAAGACGGTGGATATGCTGAGTCTTACGGTCAAGATGAAGATGATGAGGAGGAAAGCCCTGAGCCAGTCCTCAGTGACTTATCGGCCCTGGAGCCAGTCTACTCATTCAGATCCCGCTCGAGCTACCAGCAAGGAAGACGCCAGTTCTCCAAAACCCGCTACACTCCTGGAGAGATCCAGGTGGCTTTCCAGCACCGCCTTATACGACCCGTCAAATCTTCATCCAAAGGCGGCCAATGAGCATCTTGAAAAGTAATGATGGTTTGCTTGAAAAATTGAGTTGTGCCAATTTTTGGCCATGCTGCTTTGTCTTTTCCAGATCTTCAGATTTAGCCTGACTTGTAACATCTTGAGAGAAAAATAAAGTTGTGCTTCTGAGCTGGTTTTCTGGGTACATCCCAAGTGTCTTATTTGTCGTCTCCTTGATCCTTGCTTGAACCGGAAATCGTTCTGCGCCGCCATTTTGACGGCTGTCCCAAAGCTCTTATTCCGGCACCGAGGAGCGAGGAAGGATCGCCGAGGAGCCATGAGCGAGGATGCACGAGAGCATCCTTCCAGGAAGTGTTGTGAGGGCCGACGCGCCCCCTCATCAGTTATCTGATTGGAAGCTGCAGCCGATCGTATTGATCTGATATAGCTCATCATCACTGGAGTTTAATACCAGAGTGATGACAGATCACAGATTTAAAGGTTGCAGTTGGAGTCTGTTTGTTAGTAGAAACACTTTATACATAATTTCTTGTAATTTCCATTCAGTCCTGTGAGGCTGATAATTCCTGAGTGTCGGTTTGATGAGTTATGTAATTACGATTTACCCCGAAACATTGAGCCTAATAAATTAATTCCAGTGTTTAGGAGAAACCATAATCATATTCTGGATCATTTAATAATGACTTCACAATCAGAATTTCAAAACATAGACGTTAATAAATAAGACAAACGCATTCCGCCGGTAGAAATCGGTCCTGCGTTTATGAGCAGAACACAGTAAAACATTTTAAGAACACAGTATAAATACACAATGCAGTTTGTTAAACAGTAAGAGGTTACTGCGGTCAACTCAACCGACACTGAAATGTTAGTGCACCTATATGGGGCGGCTGTGGCTCAGTGGAGAGCAGGGTCGTCCCCCAATCAGAGGATCGGCGGTTCGATCCCTGGCTCCGGCAGTCCATGTCGATGTGTCCTTGGGCAAGACACTTAACCCCAAATTGCTCCCGCAGGCTGTTCCTGCGGTGTATGTGTGTGTATGAATGTTAGTTAGGGTCCTGATGGTCAGGTGGCACCTTGCATGGTAGCTCCTGTCATCAGTGTATGAATGGGTGTGAATGGGTGAATGATTAGTAATGTAAAAGCGCTTTGAGTGGTCGGAAGACTAGAAAAGCGCTATACAAGTACAGTCCATTTACCATTTACCATCTATATACTAACACTCATGGTAAACACAGTCAAACGGCCCAGATCGGGAGCGCGCGATGGACTTTGTTAAGTTAGCGGAAGGATCAACGTGACATAACTTCCGGTTTTCAAAATAATATGTAAACAAATATATTGAAATAAGATTCATTTTATTTTATTCACATTAAAAATGAACCCAGTTACTTGCATCTCGTGACTGACTAACATTTCCACTGTACCAAATGTATATTATATTTAACAAAGTAATAACTTTTCTACCTTCAAATAGGTAATTTCTTTCATTTTTAAGGTGATATAAAAATATATTTCTTAATAATTCCAGACAATACGTAATGTATATGTATTCAGGAAATCTCTGACTTGGTCTGAATTTTTACTGTACCAATTAAGTGATATTTCAAAGTAAAAGTTCTACATTTGTACTGAGAAATATCTAATAACTGAATAACTCATGCTTTAAAATGTGTTTTCTCAATAATTCCAGACAGTGACTGATGTATACGTGTTCAGGACATCTCTGACTACACTTATACAGAAAATCAAACATTTTTACTGTACATATTAAGATATTTTCCAAATTAAAAGTTCTACATTTGTTCACTAAAAAAGCAATTCTTCTGAATTTTTAAGGTGCTATAAAAATATTTTTCTCAGTAATTCCAGACAATGACTGATGTATTTGTGTTCAGGACATCTCTGACTATACTTGTACAGAAAATCAAACATTTTTACTGTACATATTAAGAGATCTTTCAAAGTAAAGGTCTTACATTTGTGCACTAAAAAAGATGATTTATGAATATTTAAGGTGTTATAAAAATATGTTTCTCAATAATTCCAGACAATGACTGATGTATATGTGTTCAGGACATCTCTGACTACACTCATAGAGAAAATCAAGCATTTTTACTGTACCAATTATGAGATATTTCAAAGTAAAGGTCCTATATTTGTGCATTTAAAAAGATAATTTATGAATATTTAAGTTGCTATAAAGGGCTGCACGGTGGTGTAGTGGTTAGCACTGTCGCCTCACAGCAAGAGGGGCCGGGGTTCAATTCCCGGGCTGGACAACCTTCTGTGTGGAGTTTGCATGTTCTCCCTGTGTCAGTGTGGGTTCTCTCCGGGTTCTCCGGCTTCCTCCCACAGTCCAAAGACATGCAGCTTAGGTGCATTGAAGACTCTAAATTGCCCGTAGGTGTGGATGTGAGTGTGAATGGTTGTTTGTCTCTATATGTCAGCCCTGCGACAGACTGGCGACCTGTCCAGGGTGAACCCTGCCTTCGCCCATTGACAGCTGAGATCGGCTCCAGCACCACTGCGACCCTTAACTGGATAAGCAGGTTACGGAAAATGGATGGATGGAAGTTGCTATAAAAATAATTTTCTCAATAATTCTAGACGGATCCATATATGTTCAAGGCCTCTTTGACTATACTTGTAAAGAAAATCAAACCTTTTTACTGTACCAATTAGGAGTTCTCTTAAAGTAAATGTCCTACATTAGAACAGTCGAATAAGATACAAAGCATCTCTGAACACACTTACTGAAAATCAAACATTTTTATTGTTTAAAGATTTTAGAAAGTTAAATTACACATTTGAACAGTGAATTAGTTACATTTAAGGTGCTATAAAAATAAAACCAACGCTTTGTACACAGACAAAGTAAAAAAAAATAACAACATAGCACATACTTTTTGTGGAATACTTATCCACACAGACAGCAAATCCATCCAGTATTCTTTACTTTTGCAAACGTGGCTGAGTCCATCTGTAGGCACTGGATATGAAACCAGCGGGAGCAGTTGTCACACTGAATCTGAAATTTAATTTTATTAATGTGAATAAAATAAAATGAATCTTATTTCAATATATTTGTAAATTACAAGAAATTATGTATAAAGTGTTTCTACTAACAAACAGACTCCAACTGCAACTCTTTAACTCTCTCTAACCTTTAAATCTGTGATCACTCTGGTATTAAACTCCAGTGATGATGAGCTATATCAGATCAATACGATCGGCTGCAGCTTCCAATCAGATAACTGATGAGGGGGCGCGTCGGCCCTCACAACACTTCCTGGAAGGATGCTCTCGTGCATCCTCGCTCATGGCTCCTCGGCGATCCTTCCTCGCTCCTCGGTGCCGGAATAAGAGCTTTGGGACAGCCGTCAAAATGGCGGCGCAGAACGATTTCCGGTTCAAGCAAGGATCAAGGAGACGACAAATAAGACACTTGGGATGTACCCAGAAAACCAGCTCAGAAGCACAACTTTATTTTTCTCTCAAGATGTTACAAGTCAGGCTAAATCTGAAGATCTGGAAAAGACAAAGCAGCATGGCCAAAAATTGGCACAACTCAATTTTTCAAGCAAACCATCATTACTTTTCAAGATGCTCATTGGCCGCCTTTGGATGAAGATTTGACGGGTCGTATAAGGCGGTGCTGGAAAGCCGACGTAGGAGGAAACAGGATCTCTCCAGGAGTGTAGCGGGTTTTGGAGAACTGGCGTATTCCTCGCTGGTAGCTCGAGCGGGATCTGAATGAGTAGACTGGCTCCAGGGCCGATAAGTCACTGAGGACTGGCTCAGGGCTTTCCTCATCATCTTCATCTTGAACGTAAGACTCAGCATATCCACCGTCTTCGCCAGTGGACCAGGAGTTGGGGCTGCCAACCCAGCCTACACCTGCGTTAGCATACCCACTGTTGTCATACCCAGAACCAACAGTGCTAGCATCATTCCAAGTGGTTGATGAGCTGCCATAGGAATCTGTTGGGGCGTAGTACTCTCCATCACGAACACCAGCATCGGTCACATCCCCTCCGCTAAAATATCCTGAAGCCTGGGGATCAGAGAAGCTACCACCTTCACTCACAGAGCCCAGCTTCTCATATGAATTCTGAGCAGCAGGGACCTGCCACATGCTCCCAGAGGTAGGGTCGGACTCTCTGGAGAGAGAGGCACTACTGTCAGGCTTGCCAGCATTTGGGAAGCTAGAGCCAGAATTCGACAGCCAGCCCATGTAGCCCATGGGTGCAGGAGCGCCATGGCCTGCCGAGAAAGAACCATTGTCAATTTTGTTTTAAAAGTCAGGTTCGCTCACATTAAAGTTGGCTTAACTGTGAATTTGTTGGATTTTTAACATTACCTCTTGGTGAAGGGAGGCAAGTGACACTGCTGATCAACAGGCATGAAATCCATGACACCCTGCAAACACAATCATGTTCAGTTCAGGCAAATGAGAATAGGCAACTCAAAACACTTCAGAGGAACCATTTGAGAATCTACCTCAACGACAACCCACACAGCACAGCCATTGTGTTAACACTAGATTCACTGCTTACTCCTGAGTCTTCTGAGCTCTCCTTAAAAAGGATCCTCCCAACACTGCTAATTGATTAGTTATTGGGAGCAGCTGCTGGCCAGGTGGGCTGAGGCGTTCCCAAGAATTATCCTCACAGAAAACGTCTTGAAACATTCACTACATGGACTGCACTATTAATCCCCACTTTACGTTTTGAAATATCTCTCTCTGATATTTCTGACTCTACCCCAGTACAAGGGAATTTAGCTTGTGGTTATTGAAAAACTGTGTTTAAAGAATTCAACAGAAACATGTGTCCCCTTGTTGCTCTACACATAAATGACAGACCTCACCATCATCATATTTCCTGGTTTGTTATATGACAAACAAGTTCGAACAGAAGGAAATTAAAAACCTGTAACCATTTTACATTCTTTTGACACTTCACTCACGCTTATCTTTGCTTTTGTCTTTTGAAATACTGGGTCGTTTTACCTCTTATCGCCTTTAACATTTCAAATGAATTTATCACTCTTGCTTCAAGAGCTCAAGTAACATTTAAATATGTGAACTTTGATAAGAGGTCATGACTTTGCTTTGTTATAAAGCATATCAAGGCAAAAACAGTTAGGAATTACTGGGTTTTATGACTTTAGTTCTAATTCACCTGTTGACTGTGTGGATTATCTGAAGTAATTATGGAACTGTTTCTGGATGGATCTGGATTAGTTCTGTGGGTTGCATGTTTGCACAACATGAAATGATGTACCCTATCAACGTGTCTGTGAGATTGAAGAAGTTTTTGTCCATTTTTAGACTCTGCAATGCAGAAACAGTGGGAACTTCCCAGCATAGCTCAGGCTGTTTGTAAAATGAAGAAAACAAATAAGAATCTAATCCCATATATTTCCCTGGCTCAAAACCAAATACCTGTATTTTATTGCATTCCAGTTCAAGTATCATGACAGGAGGATCATGCGATGCTCACGTGGGTGCATCTTTGGGTCTGTCCATAGCTAATCTCACATTCTGCTGTAGAAAACTACATAATATTTTAGGTGGCCAGTTATGGATGCATGTTTAAAGACCTCTAAGAGATTTGTAGCGACAGGGATTTTGAACCCATTTTTAAGGTTATCAAACGATTTAATTGGTAATCAACGGCTATCACTACCATTTTAGTGCTTCAGATGGGCCAAACTGCACCTTTACTTGTTGTGAAAGTGAAACTTAACGGTGTGAAATGAGAAAACACTTCAGGTTTAGGCAACATAACTACTTAGTTAGTTTTAGGAAAAGGTCATGGTTAGTGTTCCATAAATAAGAACACACTTATTTTGCTCAGTAAGCAGAAGCAGACTATTATGTACTGGGATGTGATGTTTTTTGATTTAACCATATCCAGATGTGTAATAGGTTTACATAGGGAGTTCTGAGGTCTGGGTTCATCCTGCAGGGCCCACACATATTTCACATCAGATGTTTCATCCCCTGGAAAAGATACTCTCATTTTGAAACAGGAAATAGAGGAATATGCAGGGATGTCCTGGGTAAACCCACATGATTACAGTTCATCTCTCTTCTTTATTTTCACAGTGCTTTTTGAGACTGCTGATGTTTTGTTGTATTTGTGGTTGTGTTGTTAATCTTCCATTTTATTCAGCCACAATTGTGGTGTTCCTTCTTTTCAACCATTTCCACTTCCCCAGGCCCCTTCAGTGTTTTTCTTTACCTGTCCACCAGATGACCTCACACTTTTCTGTTCCCATTCCAGATCCTGCCAATCCTATCTGCCTTGCAATCACCTCACTCCCCTCACCTGACAGTCCCCGCCCATCTCTGCACCTGCACCTCATTCCCTCATCATCCAATCAAAGGCCCAGATCCATTGTTCCCTGACAGATTTTCTGACCCTGGCTGTTTACAGTTATGAACGTTAATGGTCAGTCCATTAATGCAGCCCCCTTTCTTCACTCCATGGTGGCCTGAACTAGACAGCCACCTCGGGTTCTGAAAAGGAAACCATGCGAGGAGAGAGGAAACGAGGAAATGTGTTTTAAGAGACATGAGACGTCCTTTCCTCTGAAGCGTCACGTGAAGCGACGTCTGTTTCTGATGATGGCAGCCGTTGATCACAGCTGATCAGCTGTCAGTCGGCTTCAACAGCTGGAGAGACTTTTGATTTTATGTCTGCACACATGATCACTGTACTAATATTAATAATGAAACAAAGTAATCATCACTGTACTAATATTAATAATGAAACAAAGTAATCATCACTGCCAGAGTAGAAATGTATTTCTCTCTGCAGCCTGTTACCTGTTTAACAAACTGCATTGAGTATTTATACTGTGTTCTGAGTATTTACATAATTCATGCAACAAACATAGTTATTTAACGTAAACCAAGATCTTTTCCTAAAACTAACCAAGAAGTTGCCTAAACCTGAAGTGTTATTTATATTACCACGGTTAAGTTTCCCTTTCACAAGTTGGTAGGTGCAGTTTGGCCCATCTGAAGCATTAGAATGGTAGTGATAACAATTGATAACGCCAATTCAATCGAATGATAACATTCAAAAGGGTTCAAATTTCCTGTTGCTACAAATCCTTAGGGTCTAAAAGTAGTAAATAGTGAGTGAAGTCAATGACAGTATTAAACACGCAAAGTAAAGCTGCTTTGAGAAAGTGTCACTGCAACCAATAGAGGTCCTTGAACATGCAACCATAACTGGCCACCTGAAATATTATGAAGTTTGCTGCATCAGAATGTGAGAATAGCCATGGACAGACACAGTGCACAATCACTTGCAGAAATACGCACACACGCTAAGAATTGTATGATTCTCCTGTTGGAGATAATAGGAATGCAATAAAATACAGGTATTTGGTTGTGAGCTAAAGAAACATATGGGATTAGATTATGAATTGTTTTCTTGCTATTACAAACAGAGAGCTGCACCTGAGCTATGCTGGGAAGCTCCCACTGTTTCTGCATTGCAGAGTCTAAAAATGGACAAAAACTTCTTCAAGCTCACAGACACTTTAAACATATATTTCATGTTGTGCAAACATGCAACCCACAGAACTAGTCAAAACCATGATCCATCCAGAAACATTGTCATGTTTACTATGGATAATCCACCCAGTCGACAGTTGAATTAGAACTAAGGAAATTTAACAATTGAGGTAAAAGTGATTTCTACCTTCTCAGATTGTTATTTTGGAAGTTGTATAAGCTTTTACAGTACTATAGAACTGAAGAGGTAAAACAACACAGTATTTCACAAGGAAATAGCAAAGATAAAGCAGAGTGAAGTGAGATATCTAAGGTTTGATGCTTTGAGGGTGGAGTCAGAAATATATATATATAGATATCTCAAACTTGGACGAATAAAACCAAAACTATCTGCATGGAGGGAAGGGAGAAAATGTGGGCTCTGTTTTTGAAATTTTGCTGAACCAGCTCTTTAAAGTGGGGATTAATAGTGCAGTCCATGTAGTGAATGTTTCAAGACGTTTTCTGTGAGGATAATTCTTGGGAACGCCTCAGCCCACCTGGCCAGCAGCTGCTCCCAATAACTAATCAATTAGCAGTGTTGGGAGGATCCTTTTTAAGGAGAGCTCAGAAGACTCAGGAGTAAGCAGTGAATCTAGTGTTAACACAATGGCTGTGCTGTGTGGGTTGTCGTTGAGGTAGATTCTCAAATGGTTCCTCTGAAGTGTTTTGAGTTGCCTATTCTCATTTGCCTGAACTGAACATGATTGTGTTTGCAGGGTGTCATGGATTTCATGCCTGTTGATCAGCAGTGTCACTTGCCTCCCTTCACCAAGAGGTAATGTTAAAAATCCAACAAATTCACAGTTAAGCCAACTTTAATGTGAGCGAACCTGACTTTTAAAACAAAATTGACAATGGTTCTTTCTCGGCAGGCCATGGCGCTCCTGCACCCATGGGCTACATGGGCTGGCTGTCGAATTCTGGCTCTAGCTTCCCAAATGCTGGCAAGCCTGACAGTAGTGCCTCTCTCTCCAGAGAGTCCGACCCTACCTCTGGGAGCATGTGGCAGGTCCCTGCTGCTCAGAATTCATATGAGAAGCTGGGCTCTGTGAGTGAAGGTGGTAGCTTCTCTGATCCCCAGGCTTCAGGATATTTTAGCGGAGGGGATGTGACCGATGCTGGTGTTCGTGATGGAGAGTACTACGCCCCAACAGATTCCTATGGCAGCTCATCAACCACTTGGAATGATGCTAGCACTGTTGGTTCTGGGTATGACAACAGTGGGTATGCTAACGCAGGTGTAGGCTGGGTTGGCAGCCCCAACTCCTGGTCCACTGGCGAAGACGGTGGATATGCTGAGTCTTACGGTCAAGATGAAGATGATGAGGAAAGCCCTGAGCCAGTCCTCAGTGACTTATCGGCCCTGGAGCCAGTCTACTCATTCAGATCCCGCTCGAGCTACCAGCAAGGAAGACGCCAGTTCTCCAAAACCCGCTACACTCCTGGAGAGATCCTGTTTCCTCCTACGTCGGCTTTCCAGCACCGCCCATACGACCCGTCAAATCTTCATCCAAAGGCGGCCAATGAGCATCTTGAAAAGTAATGATGGTTTGCTTGAAAAATTGAGTTGTGCCAATTTTTGGCCATGCTGCTTTGTCTTTTCCAGATCTTCAGATTTAGCCTGACTTGTAACATCTTGAGAGAAAAATAAAGTTGTGCTTCTGAGCTGGTTTTCTGGGTACATCCCAAGTGTCTTATTTGTCGTCTCCTTGATCCTTGCTTGAACCGGAAATCGTTCTGCGCCGCCATTTTGACGGCTGTCCCAAAGCTCTTATTCCGGCACCGAGGAGCGAGGAAGGATCGCCGAGGAGCCATGAGCGAGGATGCACGAGAGCATCCTTCCAGGAAGTGTTGTGAGGGCCGACGCGCCCCCTCATCAGTTATCTGATTGGAAGCTGCAGCCGATCGTATTGATCTGATATAGCTCATCATCACTGGAGTTTAATACCAGAGTGATGACAGATCGAACAGATTTAAAGGTTAGAGAGAGTTGCAGTTGGAGTCTGTTTGTTAGTAGAAACACTTTATACATAATTTCTTGTAATTTCCATTCAGTCCTGTGAGGCTGATAATTCCTGAGTGTCGGTTTGATGAGTTATGTAATTACGATTTACCCCGAAACATTGAGCCTAATAAATTAATTCCAGTGTTTAGGAGAAACCATAATCATATTCTGGATCATTTAATAATGACTTCACAATCAGAATTTCAAAACATAGACGTTAATAATTAATAAATAAGACAAACGCATTCCGCCGGTAGAAATCGGTCCTGCGTTTATGAGCAGAACACAGTAAAACATTTTAAGAACACAGTATAAACATAATGCAGTTTGTTAAACAGTAAGAGGTTACTGCGGTCAACTCAGCAGACACGACACTGAAATGTTAGTGCACCTACTAACACTCATTTGGTACAGTGGAGATGTTAGTCAGTCACGAGATGCAAGTAACTGGGTTCATTTTTAATGTGAATAAAATAAAATGAATCTTATTTCAATATATTTGTTTACATATTATTTTGAAAACCGGAAGTTATGTCACGTTGATCCTTCCGCTAACTTAAAGTCCATCGCGCGCTCCCGATCTGGGCCGTTTGACTGCGTTTACCATGAGTGTTAGTATATAGGTGCACTAACATTTCAGTGTCGGTTGAGTTGACCGCAGTAACAGGCTGCAGAGAGAAATACATTTCTACTCTGGCAGTGATGATTACTTTGTGTCTTTATTAATATTAGTACAGTGATGATTACTTTGTGTATTTATTAATATTAGTACAGTGATGATTAATTGTGTCATTATTAATATTAGTACAGTGATGATTACATTGTCATTAATATTAGTACAGTGATTACTTTGTGTCATTAATATTAGTACAGTGATGATTACTTTGTCATTATTAATATTAGTACAGTGATGATTACTTTGTGTCATTAATATTAGTACAGTGAAGATTACTTTGTTTCATTATTAATATTAGTACAGTGATCATGTGTGCAGACATAAAATCAAAAGTCTCTCCAGCTGTTAAAGCCGACTGACAGCTGATCCAGTTGTGATCAGCGGCCGCCGTCATCAGAAACAGACGTCGCTTCACGTGAAGCTACAGAGGAAAGGACGTCTCATGTCTCTTAAAACACATTTCCTCGTTTCCTCTCTCCTCGATTGGTTTCCTTGCGTCTCTCCATGCATCCCTGGTGGGCGGGACTAAGAATCAAGGAAACGACGCAAGTGAGGGAATCGGGAGGCAATTTAAGAGACTTGCGATGAACCCATTGTCATGTACAGCTATGGTTAGTACAAGCACATGACTGATCTGCCATATGGTTTAGGGAGGATTGGGATCAAATACAGGCTTATGACTTTTTCTTGTTTGTAGGTACAGGAAAGCGATGACATACATGTTAGCCAAACCATATAATCTGAGCAGCACTTCTTTATTTTAACCAAAACCACAATCTTGCTAATTTTGTGTGTACTTTTGTTGACCTAAGTTTTTAACAATCTTTTCTTAACCTAACCAAACTGTTTAGTTATCTGAACCTCACTAAGGTGTTACCTGTTAAGACGGAGGGGTACTTTGAAAAGTATGCATGTATGAGCTGAAATCGGCACGTGTTGCAGACTTTCATAGGAAAAGGCACAAAATGAACTTTTTTGTAAGACATCATACTCACCGCTGTATGATTTTCATACTGAAATATATATAAACCAATTGCTGCCTTGGAAAAAAACGCATTTTTAAAATGCTTAGAAAAACCGTCAAAGCTGAAGCATTTATTTGTTTAAAATGTGCAAAATCAGCAAAGTCTGATATGACGTGACTCAATGTTGTCTTTGACCAGCCTGGTTAGGGCTCTTATTGTGTGGTCACTTTCCATATTGACTTTTATACAACTAACGCTTTTGATGTACTGCTAAATTGTAAATGACAATCACTTGGTTTCTACCATACAATTCATTCATCCTGTAACCCGCTTATCAAGACAAGTCTGATTTGTTACACTCACTGCCTTCTCACTGTAGTTGAATCCTAATGGGTAAGTCAAGCCATTTGTGTTGGACTACTTTCTTAAATGAAAACAAGGACCCAAACAAAACACAGCTGTAGCTCCAGCGGGAGGAAGAGTCCCCCAGAGTCTGGCAGTTTGAAGGGAAAGCAAATAACCATATTTCCCAAATGTTTAACTATCGCTCTTTATGATTTATTGTTCAAAAGTGTCAAACATCTATTCTATTTCTATAGCAAAAAAAACATCACAATTGTGACTCAGGGGGCTTTACAATTTGTACACGAAGACTCTTGATTCCGATTAGGGAAAACTTCCCAAAAATAACTCTTAACAGGAAGAAACAGAACACATTAACCCAGTGAATTTACAACGTGGAACAGGATGGACATCAAGAAACTTCCACGTGCCACAAAACAGATAGGACCTGAGCCACAAGACCTCGTCTCCACCACAGAGATCTGGGGACAGGACAAACTACACAAGGGGGAGAAGAGACAAGAGGTGTATTTTGTTTTAAATATTAAGCATCAAAATGTTGTTTTTTCTGCTTACCACATTGGAAGGAAGTGGGTTGAATCAATAGCTATGATGGTTTCTGGCCGGTTAACAAAAACTCCCCCACCGTGGTTCCCCCACACAACAGGATAACACACTTTTTCCACAGATGCTCTCCATCTCTTATGTAAGATTGTTTGAAAGTGAAGATGCAACCTTTACGGAGTTTCTAATGGGGGCGGGCAATGAGAGACTGTCAAGCTGTTCCATGTCCTAAACACTTTTTTTCCCTTTATCTTATCTTCAGTGAATTGTTTCAATTGGGGATTTTTTAATCAAAAAGGATTCAAAATAGATGAACTGCAGGAGGTAAACTTCAACAAGAATGCATTGGATAAGTGGGACAATTGAAGCATTAGATAATGTTGTTTATGAGCTGCATTCTGCAAGATTCTCTGACTACAAAACAAACTTTATATGGTTTAGGGCAATAACAGCCACATACCACCCCCTCCTGGCAGGTCTATTGCATGTTTCATATATGTTTTCATTGTTGAATGGGACCAAAGACAAGGGGCAGACAAATTATTGTCAACATTTGAGTAATCACAATTACAAATACTGCAACAAAGATGAATAATATCAGATTGATTGCTAGTATGGTCAATTCCTCAGGTCCAAAAGAGTTATGGCAATCTGAATATTATGTGAACAAGGCAAAATGCTAAGCAGGCAAAGGAGGCAACTGCCCCTATTTGATGAATTTAAGACTTGTTTTGGGAAAATGCATCATAAAAGCACAATGGAGTGCTGCAGGAATGGGTCCTAAATCCAAGAAATGAGTACAAGGCCACAGCCTTGTTTACTTGTACACATGCGACTGTAGTGTAGTTAATTTATAGCCTAAAATGGAAGATTGTCTATTTATAGATATTCGACTTACTGTTTTCGAAAACATAGGTTCCTTACCTTTCAGAATCCATAAACCATGTTTTTAAACTATATCTTATTACAGGTATTTTAACAAGTTGTGTGCAAAAGAGATGGGATTATTTTCTAATCTGTCAACAGCAATATGTTTGGTATCGCTGAAAACTAAAATTTCTTAGCTTTATAATAAAACTCTGCTAGAAACACACAAGGTCCACTGTTAACGGGTAAACAAAGCTTTCAAACACATTTTACTTTCACACTGACATAAGTCTATGGTTTTTACAGAGTTTTTCAACCAGACCTGTTAATTTCACAAAAAAACCAGCAGCTTTAGTTACTTATATGTCTGCAGCCATTATAAACTAGCAGAGAGACACAAGGATAGGCTGGGAGAGAAGACAGGCTGCCATATTGGCTCAAACTGCACTTCCATGTCCAAGTGAGCCGTGGCTCTCAGTACTTCGATGCAGCCACCAGATGGGGACAGACAGTGACCCTGATACCATCGGAGTCCCCTGATTCAGATGAATCTCATGTATTAGCCCTGTTGGCCTTTGCATTCACCATTTATCTGTATTATAGCATGACGTTCTTCGGTCATCTATGAATATTGATCCATATTCATTGTGATTATCACTATTTTGATGTTTTTGGAAGATTTGTGTTATTTTTAACATGGCAACTGTGGGTTGGTAATACAAATGGTATTGGTATAAGGTTCACCTACATTGGAACTATTTTCCTCAGCTTCTTGCCTTTCAAATGAGACTAGAAAAATGCATATAAACCTTATGGTTAAGAAGCTATTTCAAAATAATTTTGGGAATTTTGTTTAGGTGATTTTTCCAAGGGATGGAGCAGGGACTTGACAGTTTAAGGCACACACTGCGGTCCTGTCTTGTTGTTTTTTTGTTTGATGTCAGTTGATATCATGCTATGTTTACCTAGTGCATACTCCTAAACAACTTAATCAAACCTCACAAGCTCACTGACAAACAGCAAACCTGGGGAACAGGAATAGGCAAATGGCTTGTGTCTGTGGTTTGGGGAAAATTATGGCTGCCATGTTTAGTCTGTTATGTGCACTGTGCTTAATGGTTAGTTGAGACAAGGAGTAGGAGCAGGATGTCAAAAGTGACCCACAGCTGATTTCTGTCTGGGGACATCACGAGACACACAACAGGGCTCCTAGTAGGCCATATTATCTGTAGGCTGTGTTCCAACTTCAAGATCATCTGTGAAAAATGGAGTATTGGAGATGGGGATGTCTGGAACTAGTATCCATACAACATACCATCCAACAAACACCAAGGGCATATTGCTACATGGCATGCAAAATGTTTTACGATATAATAATATCATGTCATGTAAAGCATTGTAATATATGAATATATACAACAAATATCATATGTCTACATCAACGAAATCAAGATGGTGATATGTCTCAGACGGGTTTTATTTTATTCGATATACATAAATATTACATAGCAAGATAACCGCGTATTTAAATAGTCCAATTACTCCTCGTAGTAACTTTGCCTAGGGACTGTCCGGGCTTCCGTAGTATTGTTTTTTTTATTTTTTTTTACCCGGAAAAACTTTTTGGTCCGTGTTACGTCACTGGGCGCCACAAAGATGGCGGAGTCGGAGGAGGAGGTGGACGTCCTGGTCCAGAGAGTTGTCAAAGACATCACCAACGCCTTCAAGAGAAACCCCAACATGTGAGTATGGTTGACTGTGACCATACCAGCCAGACCGGAGCGGAGTCTGTCTAATACAGGGGATCCCCAAGCCAAACAGCAGCTTGAAGCAGCCTTTCAACTGTGTGGGCTCGGACTATTGCCTGGAGTCACAGCGGTCCAGGGAAAGTTGACAGTTTAGCTAGCTAGCCTAGCTGTGTGTTTCTTCTTTAATAGCTAGAGGGAAATGGTTAATAGACACACCCCCGTGGATAAAAGCTCCGTGTTAAATAACAAAATATAGTAAACGGTGTGTTATTTCGGGTGAATAGTCAACGTTAGCTCGCCCTTTGACGCGGTAAGGCGGCTGTCAAAACTGCCACATTCGGCACGAGCCAATAACATTAGCGCCTTAATTCAATCATTCATTTAACCAATTCATTAAAAGTTGTCTTATTTGAAATGTAGTCAGTTTCTATACTCCCCCCTCGTTATAGAGCTGCTTCAGTCCCTTTAGTAGAAGGACACCGGCGTCAGGCTGTCAGGGTTAGCAAATTGCTAACTTTAGGCTTTCACAAGCTAACATCACTAGCTTCTCATCTATTTATAATGCAAATAACAAAAAAGCAGTGCTGCAACACTCATCTTACCAACACATACATGGACTACTGACTGAGGTCCCTGGGGAACCCAAGAATAATCTACAGTAAGACTTAACTGTCAAGACATTATTGGTTATGTAATTAATGTCTAATTAATGAAAATCTATTTATTCTATTCCGTGTGTTTAAAACTGCATGGGCTGCAATTAGGTGCTTTTGACTGGCGTCTCCCAGGACACAAATACATTGATATTTAAACTAATTATTTTAAAAGCACCCGTTAAAACAGGAACAATTTAATGAGTGATGTGAGATACAATAAGCAGTCAAATTGTCATGAGCAATTGGAACAATAGAATGAAGCACTTGTGAGATATGGCACAAAGTATACCTCTGTCAAATGATTGGATAAGCTGTGGAGACCAGGGCCAAAACCACTAACTGGGCACCTCTTGAGACCAGTAGCATTAAGGCACTGTACGATCCTGCATAACAACCGTGAGACAAAGTTGGTGAAATCTTCGGGTGGGAATCTGAAACAGTGTCCCTTACACAGCCTTTTTAGAGCTTTGGAGAACAAAGACACAAAACACAGCCTGTATACTCAAATGCTGACGCAGATGTGACATTTAGGACCAAATTGTAAACTCCCTACGACTCAAGTCGGCAAACCAACTAATGCGGCAAGAAGTGGCTGAGAAAGCGCTGGCCGGTGCAACTTTGTAAGTGTCCACAGGCCATATGATTAGGTATTACTGTGACTTGTCCTCTATATCAATGGATACACCACATTTTTCTCATAATTTGACGTGTTTTCTCCTTAATATTATTATTATTATTGTCACTTTTATTGATTTACATTGTAATGCTAAGATTCTCCAAGCTTTCATCACACAATCTGATACGTCTTATAAAAGAACACCATACAGTCTGAAGCAGAATAATTTCTGGCCTCAATTATATTAGACTGAACTTGCACAGTGTTTATTACAGTGGGAAAGAGGCCTTAAGAACAAGACAACACAAAAACCAAAGTCATAAACAAAAGAAGCATTCTTAGAAAAATAAAGCAGCGATGTGACTGATTTATGTTACCCTGTACAAATATAAATATATAGAGACGGTTCAAATGGCTGATAACAGAAAATGCTATTAAAATGCAATTATTCCATAACTTAGGCAAGTAAAAACCTCCCAATTATTCCACACCTTAGGCAAGTAAAAACCTCCCTCAGCCCTCACTCTCGGTGTCTGCCCCCTCAGTGATGAGATCGGTGTGATCCCGTGTCCGGAGGCCCGTTACAACCGCAGTCCCATCGTGCTGGTGGAGAACAAGCTCGGCGTCGAGAGCTGGTGCGTCAAGTTCCTGCTGCCATATGTCCACAACAAGCTGCTGCTCTACCGCCAGCGCAAGCACTGGTTGGACAGGGAAGGTAATGGAACTCCCTCTACATCTGCCACATTTAGAGTCACTCCTGAAGGATACAGACAGATGACAGGGTTCCTACGCTGTATGGAAAAGTATGGAAATTGATTTTAGTAGCTGAAACGGGTTAAATTCAAGGGCTGTAGTCAACTGAAGAAAATCTTGGTTTGTTGAACTTCTATCTGTTCTTCAAGCAATCGATTGATCAATGGGGAGAAAAAAAAAAAGGAATGTTCCATGTTACTCAAGATTAACTAAATGGCCACAGCACACTGCGTACTCTACCTGGCAGCCTTAATGAATAATGAATATATAATTCATAATTACATGATTATTATCATGGCATGTCCTGATATTTTCACACTCAAAGCCTATTAAGTAGTGATAGAGAGGCCCTGTTTCAGTGTTTCCCACAGGATTTTTTGACACTTTGCTGGTTTGACCTTTGAGGGCAATTTGTACATTTTAGAGGCTGGATAAATGAAGAACTTTGTGCTCTTGTTCCAGCAGTAATTGAATGTAACTACAGACTACTCCAATACTGTACATTTATTTGACAATATAAGTTATTAGTTAGGCTACTTTGAAGAGCCAGCTTCCTAATAACAAATATATATTTACTAGTAAACTATGATGTCTTATTAAGTAGTGTGTGTATATACATATATATATTTATATAGTACAAGTATATAAAGTAGAACGGATCTGGTGGTGAGGGACACATGTTTTTCCTGTGTAGTGTAAATTAACTAATAAACAATGTGTTAATGTGATATCCATAATGTTGAAAACCAGAAAAGCTTACAGCTCATGTTTGTGTGTCCCTCAGCTTTAGCGGATATCACCTGCACTCTGTTGCTGCTGAACCCGGACTTCACCACCGCATGGAATGTCAGGTACAGATACACCCAGTCCCATCAGCCCTCTGCAACACGGATACAGAAATATTAGTTCTCATGGATGACGGCTGTTTTTTAATTTTCTGTGCCCTCAATCACGTCGAACATCCCGACAAAACATAAGACACAATTCTCGGAAGCTGGTGCATTGGCTCACTGATGCGAGGCTTCTATGGAAATACAACATGATCACACCTTAACGTGCCACAGTCTGGCTAAAGTACGAGTGGGTCTAACGTAACGCATGGCCGATTGTTGTTGCAGGAAGGAGCTGCTGCAGTGCGGAGCTCTCAACCCGGAGAAGGACCTCTACCTGGGCCAGCTGGCCCTCACCAAATTCCCCAAGAGCCCGGAGACGTGGATACACCGGTAAGACTTTGCAGCAGAGCTCCCCATTCCTCTCTAAACTCTGTCACATTTGTCATCTGTCGCAGGCTAAATTGAACACGTAACGTATTGGCCGTGAGACGAGCATCTTAGTGGTGCTTATGTCCCACAGAGATCCAGTGTTGTACTTGTTTTTTCTATGTGAGGTGTGCACACTGCTTTTACACAAATAGGTTATAAATGATCTAATTTTTTAAATAATAATAACTACCAATATACAGGAAATTACATGGCAGTTTGGTTTTGAAAGTTTCTAATTTATTAATTCCTGTCTCCTGTGTCCTCTGATGATAGCTGACGAGAGATTGAAATAGCAGCCTCTATTTTGCGCCCCAATCGGTATCGCACAAGAGGGAAGCGATGTGGCTTACTCCTTAGCTACTTCCATCCTCAGCTCTTGGGAAAGAAAACAATCTGCTTTTATTCAATTTTTTTACTACTTACCCGGAATTATACTTGCCCTGGGCAAGCCTTACTGTTGAGCTGTTTTAGAATGTAACAATGAATAGAAACAATCAGCAAATTTAGTTTTTGTTTCTCGTTTAATCACTTTGTCCTCTAAATCACAGCTCCCTTCTTCAGTTGTAAGCTGAGCTCATTCGCGCATACACTCCGCATCTCTTTCTGTTTCGACTTAGTTTTGAATAAACATTAGCAGAAATGCCCACCACTCGTTCTAACCTTCATTCCAGCTGCATCTAGCTTACCCTTAATTGAGAACGACTCTGTAGGCAAGTTGTAGCGGCCCCAAGTTTTATGTTTGACCAATCAGCAATGTGCAGGCCTGACACTCGTAAAACAAAAAAATTACGGCAATAACGGGGACTATTTTGGAACCAGTAACTATGGTTGCCAGTTAAGACACAGGCCAGGTTCTGGTTGTGGCAACTGGTTGTTCCATTTTTTCCATGAAGACCAGCAGGACTGGCAGTAAACAGCAACTTGTAATGACTCGTAACAGACTGATGTGGGGTATTGTTGTTGTTTAGTGTGAGAAATGTTGAATATATTCCTCATTGGTTAAATATTATGCGGGGTAAAAAAATTGATGGATCCAGATAGAACCGGAGTGAATTTTAGTGAAAGCCGGCTGCTCAGCCTTTCTCTGCTTCAGCTTCTCTGACAGTCAGTGTCACCTCCTAATGTGTTCCTTGAATCCTGTTTCATGGGGTCTTGGGGAACAACACATTCAAACTTCAGTCTTATAAAAAAAAATACAAAATTAAGTTCTTTGTTCACTGGTGCAAGCAAGTTTGACTTCACAGCCCCGGTGGCAGGAGTGTGATTGTCTTTTGTGTAGCGGTCCGAAGGAGTAGCCTCACCCTGGGACCGGTTTCTCCCCTCAGACGCTGGGTGCTGCAGCAGATCCTGCGTCAGCTCCCGGCTGTGGGCCGCAGCCGGAAGCATCAGCAGGGCCAAGCAGAGCAGGCCGATGGCGAGCAGAGCCAGAGGCTCAGTGACCATCTGGCCAGGACGCTCCATCAAGAGATGAAGGTGTGCTCAGACGCAGCCTGCCGCTACCCCAGCAACTACAACGCCTGGTCCCATCGCATCTGGGTGCTGCAGCACATGGCCAAGGGCAACGTCAAGGTAGGATGAGGAAGAGTGGATTTTATTATTATTTCTTCTTTTAAATATTCAAGGAGGTTATTTTCATAACCTTTGAAATGCCACCTGTGCATTCTCACTCACATACAGGTGGAAAAATCCCAGAGTTTCCCTTTTATGTTCCTCTTCATACACTTTCGTTTTTAATGTGGATCTCTGAGTATTTACTCACATCTTAACTGAACGTTTGGGCTGGATGTTTTCCAACCTAATGGGTAAGACCCATTTGACACAAAAACACAGTTCTGACTAGAAGACTGTTTGTTACAACAACAAATAAAGAGGAAAAAGGTCAATAGAGTTGGACCCTGTGAGTTAATTGGACCGTTGTAAGGGACTGGTCAGATTTCCATCAGGGTATAAACAACCTGCTATAGTTTTGCACTTTTAAGCTGCCAATCAATCTGGAAGTGTTCAGTTTACAAGGGGCCATCAATTCAAATTAAACATTTGAACTTTTACAGCTTGTATGACACGTTGACCACGTGCCAAAGTCAAAAATGTACCAAGGCGTATCAGGGCCAGTGAAAGGTAAAATAATTATACATTACATTATAGTCATTTAGCAGACGCTTTTATCCAAAGCGACTTACAATAAGTGTATTCAACATAGGTATTCAAGAGAACTACTAGTCACCAGAAGTCATAAGTGCATCTCCTTTCTTAAACAAGCATCTAAAAGCATAGACCAGAGCAAAAGTATAGTGCAGAAGCAAATTAATACGAATACAATAAGTGCAACAAACTAATACGAATACAATAAGTGCTAAGTGGAAGGCTCAGGGTAGTACTTCTTGAAGAGGTGAGTTTTCAGCCTGCGCAGAAAGATGGGCAGCGACTCTGGTGTCCTGACGTCAGTGGGGAGTTCATTCCACCACTGTGGGGCCAGGACAGAAAAAAGCTGTGACCGGGTCGATCGGCCGCAGGGACCTCTGAGCGACGGGGCAACCAATCGCCCCGAGGCAGCAGAGCGAAGTGGTCGGGCGGAGGTGTAGGGCTTGACCATGGCCTGGAGATAGGAAGGAGCTCTTCCTTTCACTGCCCTGTAGGCTAGCACCAGAGTCTTAAACTGGATGCGAGCTCTTACAGGGAGCCAGTGTAGAGAACGGAGAAGGGAAGTTGTGTGGAGAACTTGGGGTGATTGAACACCAGGCGAGCTGCAGCTTTCTGGACAAGCTCCAGAGGTCTGATGGCCGACGCCGGGGCTCCGGCAAGTAGTGAGTTGCAGTAGTCCAGGCGGGAGATGACCAGAGCCTGTAGAGCACCTGCGCTGTCTCGTCAGTGAGGAAGGGGCGAATCCTCCTGATGTTGTAGAGGAGGAATCTGCAGGAGCGTGTGACCGATGCAATGTTTGCTGAGAGCGACAGTTGGTCGTCCAGGGTCACACCCAGATTCCTCGCAGTCCGAGTTGGCGTCACCACGGTATCATCAATGGTGATGGACAGGTCTCGGTGCGGGCAACCCTTCCCCGGGAGGAACAGTAGCTCAGTTTTGTCCAGGTTGAGCTTCAGGTGGTGTGTCGCCATCCATGCCAGATGTTTGTCCAGACACAAATGACAAGACCAGCTGGGTGTCATCGGCATAACAATGGTAAGAGAAGTCATGCGCGAATCAGAACCCAGAGATGTTGTGTAGAGCGAGAAGAGAAGGGGGCCCAGAACTGAACCTTGTGGAACCCCGTAGTCAGCATGCGTGGTTCACCCCCCTCCATGTCACCTGGTAGGATCGACCTGTCAGGTAGGATGCAAACAGGGAGAGTGCAGAGCCTGAGACGCCCATCCCCTCGAGGGTAGAGAGGAGGATCTGGTGGTTCACCGTGTCAAATGCCGCTGACAGGTCCAGGAGAATCAGGACAGAGGAGAGAGAGTTCGCTCTCGAGGCGTGAAGCGACTCTGTCACCGCAAGGAGGGCTGTCTCTGACGAGTGACCCACCTTGAACCAGGACTGGTGGGGGTCCAAGAGGTTGTTCTGGTGGAGGTAGGAAGACAGTTGGTTAAAGACAGCACTTCAAGTGTTTTGGATAGAAAGGGTATACAAATTTTGTTAGATTAAAGTCAAGAATGTAGAGAAAAGCTTGGATAGTCTCTGAGATAAAGTGGTTTTGGTAGAAAAAATGTTGTAAATCTAGTGTTTCAGTCAAGGAACCACTTCGCTTCACTTTAAAAGGTTGGATCAACCCGTCATTCTGCAGTCAAGTCAGCCGTCACTCGAATCTCCGTGATCAAATCAGCAGATGCAAAAATTGTTGTCCACCCATACAGAATAACTATAAACTGACATACGCATTAAATGCATTCAAATGATTTCAAAAACGCATTTAAATGACCTAGGATGAGCCGAGTGGAAGAGCAAAGGATGGCTTTGGCAAAGTTAGCATAAGGATTCATGTCTGTTTTGTCATTATAAGATGTTAAAAAAGGGTATATATAAATACATAATGTATGAAAATAAGATTAATTGGATTATATTCACATGAGTTACAAAGCATGTTACCTGCGTGCCTGATAAATGCAATAGAAAATACCACTAATTGTGAGGGAAATGTCTTTATACTTAAATGTTTTGGTTGGGAAAGATTATTCCCAACAATGACTGATACAATTGAGTTGAGGCCATCTGGGAATTGATACAGACAATTATTGCAGAGCCTCTGAGTATTATTTGTAGTTTTGTTTTTGCATACATTTGTGAGTCTCTTGTAAATTTGCCACTTTAATCTCTGAAAATATCAGAAACTATGTAAAATTACGATTGATTTTTTCTCGATTTATTACCAGCCACTTATGTAATATTTTTTATATATTTTTTTTTTAACTTACATGACACTCATACCAAGGTTGAATTGTTGATTAGTAATTCAAATAAGTCATAACTCAGTCCAGGAATCTGCCAACACATTTTGTGCAACAATTACTCAACACAGTGTATTATATGGGACATCTTATTGAATTAAGATCACCAGATGGCTAAATGAACTACACGACAACCTCATAAAATTGTGTTGGATTTCCTTATTAGTCCACTGTTCTTCACAAACTGCCATGTTTGCTCTCAGGTTTTCCACGATGAGCTGTCCTCTATGCGCCTTTGGGTGGCCATGCACGTGTCTGACCACAGTGGCTTCCACTATCGCCAGTTCCTCCTCGAGGAGCTGATCGCTGAGCTCTCCCAGACTCCAGCCTCCACCACCACCACCACCACCACCACTACCACCACCGCCAGTTCACCACAGCACCGGTGCAGCACAGTCTCCAGCAGCAGTCCCCCACATCACGGCCATGACCAGGCTAATGGGGAACTGTCGGGAGCGGAGGGAGTGGGTGAGGAGGAGAGGCAGCTCAGCTCCCCCTCGGTCCTTCAACTCTTGCACCAGGAGGTGGAGCTGTGCTCGGACCTGATCCAGTCCTTCCCGGGTCACGAGACACTTTGGAGTCACAGGTGAGGCCACAGAGGTGAACGTAACACAAGACAGTTATAATATAATGCAATGAAACAGAAGCACAGTACAGCACTGCAGTCAAACTTTAGTGTTTGCACGTTGTTTCAGTTAATGTACAACCATTAAGAGTTCAAAAAGGATTTTCTGCTGCAGAGAGGTTGATGTGTGTCGATCTTCTTTGTTGGTATTGTAATGTGTGTGGTGAAGTGTTACGATGTAGATTTACTCAAGAACTCTCTTTAAGAACCATTTTGAGGTACCATTTCATCCTACTTAACTCCACTACATTGTTTGGCAACTATAGTCACTTGTTAAAATAAGACTTTTCATACAAAATACATGAGGAATATCTAAAATGTGATTCTTTGAAGATTAATTTTTCTCTATAATGTATCCTAAAAATATATGCAAAAAAAAAATATTCTTGAAGTATTTTCGTGTAACGTTCTTATGAACTGCATTGACCAAAAAAAAAAATCCTCATCAATGTTGACGTGGCTGTTTTACTCTTGATGGACCATGATGATGCCAAGAAGTTTGTCTGTAAACACAGCATTCACTCCCTGAACCATTATACTGTCCATTCTGAGGGGCGAAATCACCAGACATAAAGCGCTGGCTGCCATATTATTTTTATTTTATTTTAATAAAATAGTTCTGAATGACAAATTGCGACTCGAGATACATGTACATTTTATCTCCACAAGCCTGTTCTTCCAAACAAAGCAAGCATGACGATGGAGACATGCCTATATGTCTGTATCACTCCGCCTCCACAAACGCTCAGCTGAGAGGTTTTGTCCTGCTGGATGGAGAGCGGAGAGTCGTTCTCAGTGTTATCAGCAGAATAATTGATTACAAAACACATTAAGAATTGCATTGATTGCACAGACAGACAGAGAGCATCCTCATTAGACGTGGTACTTCGGAAAACACTGAAAAACAACTAGATGATTGTATAGCAGGCATTGAGATGTCCACTTAAAGCAAAACGCCGTTCTTTCCCTAAACGCCACACGGGAGCTTACTGACTTAAATGATTTATCTTTATTTAGATTATTTAAGTAGTTTAGTTGATTCACATGGTTTGGATCAAGTGATTCACATTTTTTTTAATTTTGGTTATTTGTGGCTCTCTTCATAATTGAAATACTTTGATAAGACATTTTCCCCTTTAAAATAACCTTGTTTTATTTGTTGACTAACAGTGCATTCACGTTATTAGGAAAACAATACATTAAACCAACCTTGTGGCATGTCATGGAAAACCTTACAGAGAGTGCATCACAAATAATTAGAAAGCTAATAAATGAGGTCTAATGATTCCTGATAACAAAAGTTCTGATCAGTCAGAAATAGACATGGTTTTAAATAGTAATCGCTATTTACAGACTGTGAGCTTAAACGGACAAGTTGCTTAATTCTCCTTAACAATAATACACTACATGTTTACAGTCAGGGAGACAAACTCATTAAAATATGCAATAATTAATACAAGTGTAAATGATGAAATGGCAGCGTTAGAAAGTTTCAGAGGAACTAAAATGTGTCTGTCGTCGTCCCCCCGATTTGGAAACGACGACATTTGCTAGTAAACTTTTTTCTCGTTAACTGCCACTTTAATGTCAGAGACTATCCCAAGTTTTTCCTTTATTTAAATTACCACTTTAAGCAAGTTTTTTCTCTATATATTACCGATATAACTTCATCTCAGCAGCCTGCAAAAATATTCTTCTTAACAACTTTGAGGCGAGAAATTGCCAATCCAGTTGCTGTATCTTCAGAGCCAGCAGATTTCACATCCAGCCCGGATGTGAAATCTGACCCCAAACCAGAGCTCATTTCAATAACAAGCTGTGCGATGTGTCTTTCCACCCCTTTCCAGGCGGCACGTCTACTACCTTTGGCACCACTGGAGGAGGGACCACCAGCACCACTGCAGCAGCAACGGAGGCGGCGAGCCGGACCGCCTAAACAATGGAGACCCAGTCCCATCGAAGGCCGGCCCACAAAGCTCTGCAGGCAGGGAGGAGGGGAGTGTGAATGGACAGAGGCACGCCGGCGAAGCTATGGAGGTGGACGGGGCGTCCCTGCCGGACCCGCGCGACAGCAAGCGACTGAAGCGGGGCTTGCTGGAGCCCAGCCCCCGCCCTGCCCTCCGAGCACAGCTTCGTAAGCGGGATCCTGGACGGCTGCTGTAACCCCGAGCAGAGACGCTTCGCCCAGGCGTACAAGAAGTGGTTAGACACTGTCATTAGTCAGCAGCCTTGAGATAGATAGATAGATAGATAGAGAGAGAGAGAGAGAGAGAGATAGAGATAGAGATAGAACAGCTAGCCCCGTCAGTCTTTCTCAACATTGGAAGTTGCCTTTAGACACAGATTTTGGATCAGCTTAACTACCTGTATCGCTGACTTGAACTCATAGTGCTTCGGATGCGGTGCTGACTTTAGAAACCAGTCAATGGGGCAGCGTGGTTCCTGTCCCCATTCTCCTGGTAGTGAGTAGAGAGGACGGGGTCCTTGAGAGTAAGGATGTTTTTTGGCGACACCCGGTCTGTTGTCTTCCTCGGAAACATCTGGATTATCTGGAGCTTCATCTGAGTACCCCTTCAGAATGGAAATCTGCACAAGCAGAGCCCGTCGGCTCGCGATGTGTCGGTTGGTAGATTCTAGTCTTATTCCAGGTGTCTCAATGCCTCAGGTCAACTTGCCACTGCTTTCTTTCGGCACATCTTCCTTAATTTCTGTTCAAATACTTCGGCAAAGAAAATAAATGAAGCTGCCAGAGGATGAGGGACGATGACTTTGCAGAGGTGAGAGCAGAACTATATAAATAGAACATAAGACATGAAACGATGTGAAATAATCAATATTATAATTATTCCACAATAATAATGAATAAATAAACATGACCCAAATAAATTGTTACGTAACTTAATAAATAGCTAAAACTCAATTCATGATAATAATTTAATATTATATCATTATTATTCAAATAGTTAAAATAGTTAAAATATCTACATTCTATTGATTTATGTTATTTAATATTTTATGGGTGTTTTGGAGTAGATGGAAAATAATAAAATACATCACAGGAAACACCACCTACATGAAGAATTCCAGTATGTTATTCATGTCGTAGGAACGCTCAATCAATATTTGTGAACATGAGCTTCTCTCTGAAACTTGAGATGTCGTCAAGTAGTAGAAATATGAATCCATTAAATTTGGATTCATATGGCAGGCAGTGATGAGTGGGGATACGCAGAATGTTTCTTTTGGTTATTACAGCTGGCAGATGCACAACACATTTACAGCCGAGGTTACTTATTTTTTAACTTCATTTTTTTTTCTCCTTTTATTTTGGAAGGTGGTCCTCTGAACTTTTCGGATGTGTTAATTAACAAAAGGCAGTGGAGCTCCGTTCATTCTATTGTAGCGTTGTCAATTAGTGAAACAGACCATGTACCCATATACTCACAACATTCCCCTCTTTCCCAATCAATATGTCCATAGCTCCAAGGTTTATACTTGATGACATCACACATTTCAGTTTTAGCACTCTAGTTATTTGGATTTGAGAGAGTTGTTCATGTTTATTCATATTTGTGGACTTTCTTAAACAATAGGAATATGTATGAATTCTGAAAACAGGCGTATTTCCCCTTTAATGAACAAGGATCAAGTTTCTTTCCGATAACAAAAAATAAATAAATGTCAGCTTCACATTCCCAACTTTTTTAGATCAATGGGTTAAAATTCACTCTCTTGTTGCAGTGGCAGGTTTTAAGCACAGCACGACTCCTGTTTTTTTCCCTCTGAAGTTCTTTAAATTTCCATTCTGAAGGCGGTAACCTGTATTAACCACGTCATTTTCTCGTTGTCCTCTCTTCTGTTGGTCCGTGTTCACTGCTCCCGGGTCAGGTCTTTACTGGTTAACGCTGTCAGTAAGTTCCAACTATGTAGCTAAGTTACAGTAGCTTACAACATAAAGCCAAAAAGCTAGTCGTTAGCTAAATAACACGTTATGTCTGCTAAAAAGTCATGGCTAACCTGCGAGTCTTACCTTCTGCCAACCTGAAGCACTAAATCTCCAAGCAGAGGAGAAGTTCAGAGGTACCGATGTTGGACTTTGAAGGAAAGAGCGCTAGGGAGGCGAGTCTCCCAACATTCACTGGTGCTACATGCTGCCGTTTCTACTTCACCCGTTACAGAAAACCGAGCAGCCCTTTGGACTATTTGATGATTATAGGCAGTCATTGTTCTGTGGGGTTAACTACTGTTTGAAATGACGTCTGTTACTTTGCACCAGGCTAGCTAACGGTAGTACTAGCTGCTTTTATCTCACTACCTTGTACACAAATAGAGGAAAATATCTTAAAGGTCAACGTCTACATTGTTTGTATATTTGGTTGAGGAATAATTTATAGCGCACTCTTAAAAGTTGTGACATGCTATATCTGCACAGGCCATTCCTTCAAACGAGAGGCAAAATCCCTCCCTTCTGGAGTGCCCACCTCATTTCGGAAAGAAAAAAACATTTATTCATTTTTTCATCCCGTTTGAATTGTGCCATGAATTTAAAAGATAATTTTGCAAGTCAATAAAAGTCCCAGTTTGTCGTAATAACATATAGTTTTTTGTGTGTCCTCTCGGTGGACTACATCTCTCCTATCGGGCAATATACATTGCAACAGCTAGCTAGCTAACTAGGCAAGCGAAAGAACCAGCGAGACAAGTTGTTGGTCTGAGTACATCCTGGTACCAAACATATTTTGGCGCGCAAACCATTTTTTTTTTATTGTCAAACATATATGGCACAATTCAAACAAAAAACGATTTGTCTCTTGCTGTTGACTACCTAGATATTTTTTCCGAAATAATCTCCCATGGTGGTCCACAGGAAGGGGCGGGCCTTTGCTCATCTATAATCTAGAAGGTGAGAAAGATAGCTCCTCCCATCCAATTTTCTCATCTCTATTATTAAGGTAAAGAAGGGTTTTCTTGAATGTGATCATAACAGAGTGTGACTATGTGTGCCGGATGGTTTCCTAAAACATAGGATTCAAACAGGCGCCTCAGATCGGATCCATCGTTCTGTTATGGGTCGTTGTTACTAGCCGTTTAGCTTTGTTGGTGACACTGTCGCCACCCGAGTGAAGAAATGCATAAATTTACACAGGTGATGTTGTTCCAGCATAGTAGCCATGGACACATTATCATTCACTACATGCACCATGTGGGCACGTGCGTCCTGCAGGAGCTTTGGCGTACCATTGGCTGGCCCTTGTTGCAGTTTGGGCGCCACTAAATCTGTATATAGAGGTACGGATTGGATAGCCTACGTTGGCTCATTCTTGAAGACAAAATGGCAGATTTGAGGGGAACAAAAAAAGGTTTTGGGGGCCACCGTGCACAGGCTTGCTAGCCAAAATGACCCCATCACACTGTCTCCACGTGCTTCCATGTAACCCTTAACCACGTTGTACTTAGGTTCTCTTAGAAACTACAATGTTAAGAGTTATGAAGTAAGGCGTTTTATCACCTCAAAATCACTGTGTACATGATCATAGATAATCTTGAAACTAGTATTTTTGAGCCATGTATTCTTTAGGTTTGTTCATCAAGAAAGGGTGCATATCAGAGCTGTATGGTGGAGGGGGAGGGGGTATTTTAACAACCTCGCAGACCTAGAACACAAACTTTGAATACAAGACTATCTATGCAGAAATGTTTTTTTTTTAAAGGTTCAACAAGCTTTTAAAAAGAATAATGTAGCTTCTGTTTTTTTTTTTTTTTCTAATTTATTCTTCAGTTTACTTCAGTGGAGGGTATGTCCTTCATGAATAATCCCTAGCATCTCATTCATTTTCTATTTATTTATAGAGGTAAAGTCTTTTATCTTCACTTTCAGTGTTTTGTCATCTGCTTACCAAGAAAATAAAACTCATCTGGGATAAAGGTGTTTTTTGTGTGTGTGCGCGCGCATAGCAGTCAGATGCTCTGTTGCAAAAGAATTAAAGACAAAAAAACGAAATGGACTTGACTTTAGCTTCTGATCCTGAGAATTTCACACTGCAGGTCCCAGAGATGTCTATCTTTATAAATTCAAACCTCTGGGTTTGTAATATAATTCACACACATCTACTAATGATAGGGCCTCGGCTATCACATTTTCAGAGCCCAACTTATGCTCTATTTCTAGTTCAAACTTGTGTGCCAACAGCAACCAGTACATGAGCCCATTGTACATGGACGACAAGAAGGCAAGGGTGTTTTCGTCAGTGTACCCTATGGGGATCCAATGTACTTAACAGCTAAGCTGGATTCTGCTCGATAGTAGAACATCTAACTTAGTGTTTGTTATATTTACAGGAGAAGTAGCTGAAGGGGGATCAATTCCATAATTTTGCTGGATCCACTCTGCTCAGGCTCCTACTGCACTCAGTTAGACCTCCAGCTTGAAGAAGTCGGGAGCATCAAGTATTGGCCGAACACACAGGTGACTTTTTACGATGTCAAATGGTAAATGGTGGTTCAGGTGGACTGTACTTGTAGAGCGCTTTTCTAGTCTTCCGAGCACTCAAAGCGCTTTACACTACTTGTCATCATTAATTCATTTACAGCCATTCATACACTGATAGCAGGGGCTAACATACAAAGTGCCACCTGCCGATCAGGGCTCTAACTAACCCTTCAAACCTATTCACAGCAATTTGAATGGAGCAATTTGGGTTAAGTGCCTTGCCCAAGGACACGTAGACATGGACTAGCAGAGCTGGGGATCAAACCCGCCGATCCTCTGAAGGATGCCCTGCTCTGCCATTGAGCTGATGACAATGCGTGCTGACATGCGGATTCCTAATAAATTCAACCTTGGCGCTAACGAGGTGGTTACGGGGTGAACACCTGTCATGCGATGAATCCAAAGCACATCGGTGGGCACGGGAAATTCAGTGACTTTTGCATCGACGGGTGTACCTGACCAGTGCACATTTGGAGGCATAAAAGATAGTTTTCTTCAAGGTAACACAAGGTGAGTCATTGATACTCAAATAATCTTCCTAGGGGGTTGAAGAATTCCTTTAACTTTACCTTTTCTCTAGCTGCTTGGAAACTGAGATCCCGATGGGGGCCGTTACACTGAACAAATCATCCTTTGCGACAATTACCGGTCAACTCCAGGGTCCAGATTAAAGAAGGCCATCTTTCCAACCATTTATTTAGCTCACCACAGACAATTATATGATTTATGTTACACCCCAGAGAGGTCTAGCAGTGAGGGAAGGATGTTTCACCCTTTTGTTGCTTTTGTACATGAAATCATGGTCAATATAATTTGGCTTTTTTGACAAGAATTTGCAAAAACAAAACTTTAATATCAAAGTGAAAACAGATTTTTTTAAAGATAATGTAAATTAATTAAAAATATATAAGGTAAAGTAAATGATTGCATAAATATTCACCCACTTCAGGTCAGTATTTAGTAGATGCACTTTGGCTGCAATCACAGCACTGAGTCTGTGTGGATATGTCTCAATCAGGCTGGCACATCTGGACAATGCAATTTTTCTCCATTCTTCCTCGCAAAACAGCTCAAGCTCTGTCAGGTTGCTCGGGATCGGGCGTGAACAGCTCTTTTCAAGTCCAGCCACAAATTCCCGATTGGATTGAGATCTGGGCTTTGACTTGGCCACTCCAGAACATTCACCCTGTTGTCTTTGAACCATTTCTGTGTAGCTTTTGCTGTATGCTTGGGGTCGTTGTCTTGCTGGAAAATAAATCTTCTCCCAAGTCGTAGTTCTCTTGCAGACTGGAGTCAGATTATCCTC